>NC_045602.1:55645714-55905714 GCF_009762305.2 Zalophus californianus | reverse complement strand
CAACAATGATTAATCAGCTGTTGCAGGCAGTGTCTTAAGGAGACTGGTAGGAGGAGGCATGGAAACCAAAAGGCCGTGTGTTTAGAAGCCTAATTGTCACATCAAGCATCATTGTCCCCATGCAACAACCACCACCTTATACATCACTTCCTGTTTTATGCAGCTCAAAAACATAGACTGAAGATTTATTTTTAATATGTTGACTTTATTTCTGAGCAAAGCATCGGTCATGTGTGTATTTTTCCATAGTCCCACCTTGGAGCATTTATGTAGACATTGTAAATAAATTTTGTGCAAAAAGGACTGGAAAAATGAACTGTATTATTGCAATTTTTTTTGTAAAAGTAGCAGTTTGGTATGAGTTGGCATGCATACAAGATTTACTAAGTGGGATAAGCTAATTATACTTTTTGTTGTGGATAAACAAATGCTTGTTGATAGCCTTTTTCTATCAAGAAACCAAGGAGCTAATTATTAATAACAATCATTGCACACTGAGTCTTAGCGTTTCTGACGGAAACAGTTTGGATTGTATAATAACGCCAAGCCCAGTTGTAGTAACGTTTGAGTGCAGTAATGAAATCTGAATCTAAAATAAAAACAAGATTATTTTTGTCATGCTGACTCCACTGCTTGAAAAATTTGTTTACTGCCCCCCAAATTTTTAAGGATTAATGCAGTAAATAGGAAAATTAATTTTAGCTCCCTCAGACATATTTGTACTTGAAAATTTTAACCACAAAGTAAATTATTTGATAATAGTCACTGATTTCTTTAAGCTGACTTAATGAACTCCTAATATCAACAAATTTAAGGCCCAAAGACACTAAACTAACTGTAGCCTCAGGTTGCATCCAACAGAATTCCTCACCTAGTATCAGTGAAATTTTTCTTGTACATAATGGCAAACCTAAATACAGAGGTAAGTCTTTTACTAAGAATGTTACCTAGGATGAGCAGTAGATGTTTATTAGGAAATTAACTATGTGAATTGAAGAGACCAGACTTCAAAATCTAATTTTTATAAATATTCTCTATGTTCACATTGGATAACACTGGTTATTAACCAATTTTCCAGAACAGCTGTACAGAATTTCTGCATGGCAGCCAGCTAAATGGTACAAAATAACATGTTTAAGCTGGAATAGCTTATAATTTTATTTAAATAAAATTGTTGCTATAAAAAGTGCTTCCCAAAGCTAAGGGAAATATACAAATATTTTAATTAAGGCAAATTCTCCTTTTAAAAGAATCATCCTTTTAGGAGTGATTGCTTTGTAAACAAAGGATGGGTCAGAGGAGAGAGCCTTAAACTCAAGTCTGACTTTCAGGCCCATGTCACCCTATAAACCCGCCCTGAACAATTCTATTTTCTATTTGAAAAGAGAAACCAGCTGTGGGCTGGGTTTACTAGGTGACGTGTGATTGACTGACTCACCTGCTGGAGCGCAGCGCGCATTCTCACCTTTTGTTTATTGGGCCTTGTTTCTAAACACGTGGATGCGCAGACGGAGCGAAGCTCCACAGTCAGCCTCCTCCGCGCGGCAGCGCCCTCCGCCCCACCCCGCCCCCACCCCATATATGGGCTTGTTTAAATTTCAGATTTGGACCCACTGGCAACTCTTTGGCGACATAAATAGTCCATATTAGTGAAATAATTCTCTTTTGGTAGCTGGTTACTAGCAGTTAACAACCATTTATTTACTTTAAAAATGAATACTAAACTTTATGAACTACCCATCCATTTGCCCCTCCTCCCCAGTACATGCCTGGGTGCGTAGGTTATTTTCAGCCTTTATTCTTGACGATGCTCTTGCCGGTTGGGGGAGGGAAAGAAAGGGGAGGAGACAGAGAGGGAGAGAGAGAGAGATGGGAAGGGGGGCGGGAGAGGCGAGCACCAGGAGGAGGAGTAGGGTGCAAGTGAAGAAGAATCGGGAAATATGGAGACTGAAGATTCAAGATCATGAGTGTCCAATGAATTAGAAAAAATAAACTGTGTTCTTTCCTTGTGTTCCCTGCTCCGTGCGGCGGCTTTGTGAGGGCCTTGCTCTCCTCAGATCCTTTCTCCCCTTGCCTGGACTCCCCCAGTCCCCCTTAATGCGATTTTAGCTTTTCCTCTTGTAAATTTCAGAGCCAGCTTGGAGGTTATTGAGGACACTTATCTGAAAGAAAGAAATAATAGAGGTGCTGAGGGTGTTTTTGATGTTTCTTAAAAGGCAAAAACAGAACGTCCTCTTCTAAACAAGGGCACACAGTTGTACCTGCTCTTTATTTTTATGGGGGGGGGGCCCGCTGGTTGAATGAGACCTTTTAGCACGATTTAAATATTTTTTAAAAAATTAAAAATATTTTACCCTATCATATTTAATCAGCTGTAATTATAACACATTCGAAATGAATAATATGCCTTGACAGTATTTTTATTGTTATTGTTCATTGCATGATGTTCGACTGCTTTAGAAGCACAGGAAAGAGAAGTAAACGCGCTACAAATGGGGAATTACCCTCGTTTAGCATTAAAATTCATTTAGATAAAATTGCCACAAACATTTAAATGGGAAGATTAGTTCCCCCTCACGCCTTATTGCACTCGCTCAATGGTTCCGTTAAGAACATTTTACACGTTGGAAATTCCGTCTTCTCAGACGGCTTGCTGTTTCCTAGTTACCCACATTCAAAGCAAAGGCGCAGCAAAGGCAGCCGCCGCAGCAGCAGCAGGGGAAAAAAAAAGTTTGGCAACTGGTCTGCAATTCATCCGCTGCTGGCCCCAGCCTCCCCTCCGCCCACAGCAGTCCGCCCCCCACCCCTCACCTTTCCTCACCCCACCTCTTCTCTCCCCATTAAGTAATTTGCTGAGTCCTGTCCTTCAGAGAACAAGTCGCTTAGTTGTATAGTATTTGAATATAATGTTAAAATACAAAGAAGCCAGTTTGCCCCTCCCCCGGTCTCCCCTCTCTGGCTTCTGCTCTGAGTTGAGGGTTTAGTTGGAAGTGCAGAGTTTCTTACATCCCCTATTCTGAGGCTACAAGGGACGTTTTTTGGCTTGCTTTTCTGCCAGGACATTGCCAGGAAATTCACCATTGTTTTTTTTTTTTTCTTATTTTTTTGCTTGTATTAGAAACGTGTGAAAGAATTAGTTTGAAAAGTCCTTGCTACGTCTAGTTTCTCCCTCTCCTTTTCTTCTCTCTCTTCGTCTCTCTCCGGCCCCCTCTTCCGCCCTCCCTTCTTCCTTCCTCCCTCACCCCCTCCCTCCCTTCGCAGAGCCGCAGGAAAAGAAGAATGTCGGCTTCGACTGCCATCTTTTGGGGATTTGGAAAAACGACTCGGTAGGAAACGGAGGGAGGCGGAGGCGCGGGGGAAGGGGGGGAAACCCCCTTATTATCCTGTGTCGGAACTGGCTCCCTTAATCTGATGTTTAAATATTTGATGTGGAAAAATTACCCATAAAATTAGTTACTAACAATTTCAAATTGAAATCACTTATCGAATTATAAACGCATTAAAGCTGTATGGATGGTATTAGGAGTTCCTCGGAAGGCAGCGGGTGTCTTCTCACTGTGCTCCCGGCCGGCGAGTTTCGCCCCGGGGAGAAGCACCCCCGCGGAGCCAGGGGAGGGCGGCGGGGAGGCAGGCGCGGCGCTCGGGCGCGGGGTCCCGGCCTGAGGGACCTAGCGCGCGGCCAGGCCCAGGCTGAGGCTTCGGCTAGCTGGGCCGGCGGGGGGCGGGGTGGAGGGAGGGGAAGGAGTGGCGGTGGGAGGCTCAGACCCCCCGGCAGAGGCGCCTACGGGAAACTTCGTAGTCAAGTAGAAAGCTTCCGACAAGGAAAAACGCAAACCCTACCCGCCCCCTCCCGCCCGCGTCTCCCACGCGACACGCAGATTTTGCGCTCCCGGTCGGTTGCTGTGTGCAGCGCCCTCCCCCCCCCGCCCAAGTCTGCGGGCCAGGGCGGGAGGCGAGACGCCGGTGGCCGGGCCAACCTCCGCGCGAGAGAGGAACTCCCGCGGGCCGCCGCGGCAGCTGCGAGGAGTCCAGACCAGGACGCCGCTGCCCCCTGCGTCCTACTGTGCACAGCGTCCAGGCCTGGACCCTGTGCCTGTGAGGACAGGTCTATGCTTAGAGCCTAGGGCACCTTGGGGGGCGGCTCCGGCATCTCCAGGGGCTTCCTATCTCCTCCCGACCGCAAGAGGAAAGTCAAGTGTAAGGGGACTGCTGACTTTGTCTCTGGAGACGAGACGACCCGGGTCTGTGCAGAAGGTTGTGGAAAGGCACCTCCTGGGGCACTCTGGGCCCCCTTCCCTTAGAACCGCTCGGGCGTGCTTTGTGGTGGACTAGAGGCTTTTTGAGGGATTCTAATGCCGAGTCCCACCGCGGCGCTGGGAGCGCGACTCCGAGAGCTTGGGGGCTCGGAGGGCACTTGGAACCCGGGCAGCGCCCGCCTGGCGGGTCGCGAGTGCCAGGGTCGGGGGCCGCAGCAGGGGGGCCGTGGGCAGCACCCCGACGCCTAGGCAGGCAGGAGCTCCTCGGGAGCGCTTTAAAGCCTTTGCAAACTTTCCCTTGCCTTTTAGGATCCCAGCAGGCCCTTGGCCCACGTGAATGCAGTAAAAACATGACTTGATTCAAGCTCCCGGGTGGGCGCTTGGACGCCGGGCGGAGTGGCGTGGAATTGGATAGTGGTGTGCCCCGCCTGGCCCGGCATTTCCCCTCGTATTTCATCTCCCTCTTCCGTGCCATCCCGCACCCCCTTGACTGTTAGGCGGTCCGCAGCACTCAGGGTGGCCAGGTGCAGTCTACACTACGTTGGGAATCCCGGAGCCAGGGAAAAGAACGGTGAGGGAGAGAGAGCGGCGGATCGCCCCTTACGGGAGATGGCGGGGAGCGGGGTGTGGGGGGGTGTCACTTTTTGGCCCAATCTGCCCGCCAACGTGTCTGTAAACGTCCTCTCCCAAGGCGGAGCTGAAAGGAAAAACAAACAACATATTGAGCAATCAGTTCGCCAACATTTGAATTTTTAAGAGCTTTTACCCTAAAAACGGGTACCCCGGGGGTCTTGGCAGGGAGAGAAGGACATTTAGGGTCTCGGTTGTCGCTGGCCGCGCCCGGGGGTCGCCCCTCCGCGCGCTGCCCCCTGTCAGCCAGGCGCTCTCAGCCCACCGCGGGGGAAAGCCAGGCGGTGAAGCCCTGGAGAAAAGGGATTTAGTTTTAAGCCAGTCTCCCATCGATCGGGTCGGTAATTCCTACCCCTGCCCACTCGCAGACACACTCACCTCTACCCTAAAGCATTAAGTTCATTACGCGAGCAATGATCTTAATCTCCAGGCGGAAAACGAGTCCCGGGACCTCGACGATTCGGGAAGCAGTGAATAAAGTCACCTGTTCACGCAGCCGCCCCGCCGGCTCCTCTGGGCGGGGGCCTCAAGTGGCAAGGCGCGCTGCGCAGGGGTCCCTCGCTCCGCGCCCGGGCGTGCCCGGCAGGGGTCAGGAACCCTGCGTCTGCTTTCTTCGGGGTTGACGACCTTCTCGAAGGGTGGGATTGCGCCCGCTCGCTTTCCTCCTCCCCTCCCTTCTGCTTTTCATCTTGGGCCCCCCCACACATCTCTGCGCTCTCTTCCTCCTCCCTTTCCCCAAAGTGGCGAGCTCCCCTTCTCCACGGATGGTCCCCAGGCTCTCACCTCCCACCCCACCACTACTCCCCGCAGCCTCAGGTCTTCGAACTGCAGTCTGGGTAACCTTTCGCCTTTTCGCGCTCGCCTGCTTCACCCAACGAGCTGGACATGGGTGGGTGGGGAAGGCTCAGCGAGGCCCCCTTGAAGCCACTTGCTGAGGGTACCCTGGGGCTTTAAACAACCAGATACCTGGATCTGGGGGATGGGGGAGATCCCTGCGCCCATTGATAATTCCACCTCAAAGAAACCCAGCAAAGCGGCAAACACCCCTCGCAGACGCCTGATCCCCACCGACCCCCCTCCCCCCCACAACATTTGGCTTCGAGCAGCGTCTGGCACCGCGGGGAGATGGAGGCGAGCCACGCGCCCGGTCCTTGCTGGCCGACCCACTAGGCGCCAGCTTGTTCTGGAGACTCAGTTTCCACTGGACAGTCGTGAAAGCGGGGAAAACACAAGGCAATGGCTGTGTGAACCCACGTTCCCGCACCCTTACCCCACCCCGATCTGATTTTCCAGAGGTGCATTTTCAGGTAGTCCTAAACTGTGAACAGCGAGCTTTGTGTGTTATCTAATGGGGGTGGGGATGGAAGAGAAGGAGACTCCCACCGCCCGCTCCAGTCTTTAATGTCTGAAATAACGAAATGCCTGTGTGGCAGCTGCTGCTGGAGCCAAAACTAACTCTTTGGAAGACGGAAAAGAGTGAAAGGCAAAGAAAGACTGTTCATTTTTTTTCCTTTGGTGCCGTTTGGGATGTCATCTGTTTCCTTGGCGACTGTGTTCAGCCCCCGGAGCCCCTGGGCTCCTGGATTGTTAGGGGGGAAAAAGCATGCTATTTCTGCACCGTCATTTATCACTGTCACCGCATAATGATTCCCCTTGCAGCCCCTTATTGATGTTTGTAATTGCATTATCTCATAAAGGAGGATGATCAATGAAACCGAGCCGTGCATTCTGGGGTCAGAGGAAGCCAAAGTACTGTTTGTCCCCTTTAATACAACAAGTACTCATTATCTTTAGGTCTGCATTCAAAAAATGATCTGATCTGGGGCTGACCCTGTCGGACATCCCAACACTTTTTTAAAACGCGGTTTGTGTAACCTTTTGCTTAAATGCTAAATCAAGTACCTGTCTTGCATTTCAACGAAACAAGATGCTAAAACTGAATGGGAAAGGCGTTTCTTCCTTTCTTTTTCTTCCTCCCCCCACCTTTTTTTTTCTGGGAGGGGTGCGATCGTCTGTAGCCTCCCGCGATTATACACTGCAACTGCTTAGTGATATAATGTAGAAAAAGCAGCGCCCAACAACAAGGGACCCAAGTTATCTAATGAATGAAAAAATTGGGGATGAGTGGGTAAAAGGTATCTGGGAGCATTTAACAAGGTCGGTACTAAAAGATCAGAATAAAACCACATCCGGTTTAATTAATAAGAGCTATAAACTGAGATAATTCCCCATGATTCTGCCCTTGTTTCTCCCTTTTACAGAGTCATATCTCTTCGGTTTAGATAAATGACTTTTGTGCCTGTTCGATTCTCACAACAACAATAACTAAATCAGTTGCACATTCTGTATCTAAAACCGTCTACAAACTCCAGCAAATAAAAAGAAGTTCATTTGTCTATTAAGGGAAGTATTTAGTTGAGCAGAAATGTCCCAGTAACACTGAATGGAGTTCATGTAATCCCATGAAAATCAAGTCATCTTGTTGCACTGAAGTAAATGAAAAAACACAAAGGAGGAAAGGTCCAAGTGTAATTTTAAACTAAATGCATTATTGGACCGTCACAGTGAAAATGTGATTGTGTGGCTGGGAGGGAGTGGACATCAACTTAGCTCACATTTAGCTTAAAGGTTTTAGAAAGGAAACAAGTATCCCAGGTTTGGTTATCATTTTAATTTGTGGAAAGAGGAGAAATGGAGATAATTCTAGTTCATCACTTCAATAAATTAGGGTGAATAACTCCTTCAAAGACAAAGTAAGCAAAGAGCTTATTTTAAACATTGCAAGGCGGTATTACCAAAAAGAAAAGTTCCCAATCTTCTGAAGATGAATTCTTATGTTAATGACTACCAAAAAAAGAAGGAAAAGAAAAAGGAAAGAAGGAAAGACTGAGCCCATTGTTTATTTTAAAAGTTCTAGAAATAATTTTTAAATCAAAAATAAAAATCAACATTTTTAAATAAAAAGATCTAAATGAAAAGCCTTCACCATATGAGATGAGTAGTTAATAAAATAGAGTGTGTGCCTATAATTTGACACCTTGACCTAAAACCTTAAATCGAATGATAACTATAACAAAGGCTGAAATAGTCCCATTTGGAAAAATAACTTTAATGATAAAGCAAACAGAAGTTTCATTTGTGTCGAACTATCACTTACTTTTTCTCTAGAAGACAGGTTCTTCTAAAAAGTATTATTTTCCAGGAATTCTGTCAAATCACTTTGAAGTAATGTATGTTTTGTATTATTTAAGTATTCTGGCACTTTCGTTCTTTGAAAGTGCTCAAAGTGAAATGGATATGCAGCGGTGCATATATTTAATATAAATGGTATCTTGTCGTTAACATAAAATATTAAAGGGAAAATAAAACTTTGGGCTTTGTCAGTTGAGATAGAATTTTTTAGCATAATACTCTTTTTCAGAACACACAAATGAAACCCCTTGATTTTAACCAATCAACACAAGTCTTTCTCTTATTTGGTTGGGGATCTGGCATCGTGTATGTTTTCTATTTTTAATATTTAGTGTTATAGCCCTCGGTTAAAATAATGAAAAATTAGTCTCGTTTCAGAAATTATTTATTTATGGAACGAACATGATTAAAACATAAACACACACACAAACTGCAGCTGCAACAGAAAAAAAAAACCTGATTTACGGTTATTAAATCTTTGATCGCCATGTTAATGTTTCTTTTTCTACCTTTCATTTGCATTTTAATCTATCGAATCTTTACAATTTTGCTGCCTTCTATTTCAATGATTGATTACAGATCTGAAATAAGAAAAACCAAGCCTAGCTTTTATTTTTCCTTTCTTCGCTTTCTTTTTTCTTTTTTTCCTCTCCCCCTCCCTTCCCCTGGGTGGATTTCTGAAACTTTCTCTCAGTGCTAACGTAGACAGAACAAATTAATTCTGCTCTTTTAAATGTCAAAGATATAAATAAAAAATGTTTTCTGTCCCAAACGTGAATGTTTTCCCAGCCGCTTGTTTTTGAGTCGTAAAAGATCATCCCAGCAAAACGCAATTAACAACGAACTACACACACTCGGCGGCGTGGATTTTGTAAAGGACGTGCTGTTAGTGAGTAAAGAAAGGTAAGAAGTTCATCGTCCCTCTGCCATCAGTAGCCTGGCCACGGCTCCATTCTCTCTCCCACACACTCAGATTTGGTCCGGAGTTCTGTGATCTAAGTCACACAAACAAAAACAAGCCTGGTGGGGGCTTGCTGCGGTTAAGTTGATTTCTTGAGACAAGCAGTATAAAGACAAAAGGGGAAGCGACGCAGGTCTGTTTGTTTTCTTTCCCCGGCTTACCACTGCCCCTTTCTCCCCCAAACCCACCCCACATCCCCTCCCCCCCCTCCCCCGCCCCGATTTCCCCAGTTCCGCGGATAAGACGGTCATTTGCTGACCGCTTTGCCTGTACGCGTCACTTTTCGAGCGGGCGTGAAAGCAAGTGTGGCGGTACTTTGGGAAGACGCCGGCCGGACGTGGGCTGGGCTCATTCTCCCAGCGGAGCTGAGGGCCCCTGGGGCTCTGGAAGGCTCTGGCCCCAAACAGCTAGCGCCTCCCGCCCGCCTGGGGGTCGGGGCTGGGGTGGGAGCCGGCTACCTAACTGGCGCGCGGAGGAGGCCAGTCCCACCCAGGTGCGAGAGCAGAGGCCGGGTGGGCGTGCGCGCAGGCTGTCCCGCCAGCCCGCGCGCCTGGGAACCCAAAAGGAGCGCCCCTCACTCCGCCACCTCGGTGTCTGCTCCCGCGGCCGATACCCCGCGGTGGGGTCTTAACGCCCGCAGACGCCGGGGAGCCAGCCGCTGAGCTAGGACGGACTTCTCAGGCGGGTCTAGGCTGCTGGCGCTCGCCTCCGCGCGTAGCGCGCGGTGCCTGGGTGCAGGGCGAGCCGGGAGAAGTCCGAGGGATGGGACCCCCACCCCCGAAATCCCCAAGTGGGCACACACACCAGCAGGAATTAGGGTGAGGGCTGTAAGAGGTAGAACCAGCCCAGGCAGTCTCTCCAACTGGGCCCTGGGACTCCGTGAGCACGCAAGGGCGTGCCCAGGGCGGGGGCATAGACCATCTACTCCCGACCCTGTCGCCGTAGTCTGCGCGGCTCCCTTCCTCCTAGAGACCCCATGGGTGGCTGCCGCGAAGGGGGCGATCTTTATTAACGTGGACGCACACACGAGGCGGTTACAATAGAGGGGGTAGGGGAAGACATTTGATCCGGGCCGACCCTTTGTCTTGAAGCAGATTAGGCAGCCTAGAAATAGGAAAAACAGAAAGTCTAGACAGGAAAACTTATTGTGTTCACAAAATATAAAAATGAACAGAGCGGTCTGGTACCTCAAGGGGTGAAGATAGATCCTTGTAGACAAGTGCGAAGACAAGACTGGGAAGATTTAAAGTGAAAGAAACGGCAGATTATTAAGAAAGTAATAGTAAGGTGTCCCATACACTACAGTTTTATTGTTGGGTAGTAACTACCCGACTTATTTATTGCCAGGGCTATATAATAGAGATAATGACCACAAACTCAAGATAAATTCTTAGGCGCCCAGCTGGACAATCCTTTTTTATTTAAGAGAGCGAGTCTGAAAGGTGAGCCTCATCTCCTCCCCTCCTTGAAGATCTGTCTTGCTTTCTACCATATTATAAGCATGACATGCAAATAAATAAGCGCTGCTGGGTTTGTGTGGGTAGGCCCTGCAGGATTTATTTCAGGTGAGAGAGGAACATACACGGAATATGAATTTCCACAGGAGCTGCGGAGTGATGATTCCTTTCCTCTGTTCTCCGCCGAGCTCTCCTGCTGATCTCCCTCCCTTTCTGTGGGAGCAGAGAGCGTCCCCTGATAAAAACATTAATGTGTCATGTCTCAACTCCCTATTCCTTGACATATAGGTCTGGGGAGGGATGAGGGGCAATGAAAGATGCAAAATACATCCCCAAAGTCGGTTGACTTGCTGGGACTGCTTAAAGAGATTCCCGCCGACAAAGGGAAGGGTGAGTTTGTAATTATGACTTACAGGAGGGGGGCGGTATAGGAAGCATGTTAATATCATTTTGATAGCTGCAAAATGGTGCAAAAGTTTGCTGTCCCGGATCTGGTATGGGTCCTCACCGGCTGGAGAGATCCCAAGGGAAGCCTCCTGGCTCTTGGGACTTGTCCGCCTTTTCTTGGCCCTCAGTTTCTCTCCCTGGAGCCGGGCAAACAATCCTACAGTCAGGTGATGGAATTACCGATGACCTTGCTCATGGGCCGCCAAGGTCAGAAGGGAGCGGGCGGCCTCAGATGTTGGCTCTATCTGACGCAATGGCTGCAATAACAGTCACCCGGCTGGCCTTTAACAAGGCGGCCTCCGAGAGCGAGAGGTTCTCTCCCCCAACCTGCGCTCTGCGACAACTCAGGCAGACCCCCCCCCCCCCCCCCCCCGAGAGCCTGCCAACACGAAGTCAGCATCTTCTTCTGATAGTCTTTTCTCTGTCTCATTTTTGGGGTAATATTCAGACATACAGTGTTTCAACCTCACAATAACCACTTATATTCAGAACTTCCTTTGATCTATGTTTGGCCAGGAAAAAAAACCACCTGACAGGGAATGCGATGACAAAAGGAGAAGCGCAGAGGAAGCGGGAGGGGTGATCGGGTGGGGTGAGAGAGAAAGGTGTGCACGTTGACGGGGGTGGGGTGGGGGTGGGGGGATCGAGGCCTAAAGGCAGCGCAAAGTGTGTGTGTGGTGGGGGTGGGAGTGAAGAGAGACAACAGAGAGTGATCTGCGAGATGCAAGAGAAGAGGCTGTTTCTGTAATTTGGTGGTTTGTATGAGGGATGATATTATAAGGCTGAGAAGGAGGACAGTCCTCGTCAATCTTTTACAATATTGGTGTCATTCAAGCACAACTTTATCTTTGAACCAGAATATCTGTTTCAATGATTTCCATAAGCACATAAATTATAATCTTCAGAGCCTTCAATATTTTTTTCTGTACTTTATTGTTATTGCAGAGGCCATTTATGAAGTGAATGATTCAACTTTTAATCTTTTGAACATTAAAGTGTATTCCACTGAGTTCCCTCTTCCAAATAATCTAAAATAACAAAAAGAAACTAAGCTCATTACATGAACAAGTGACAAGCGTTTTGCTCTCAGCCTGGCAAGTTGCCTTACTCACTTCAAAGGATGATAAACTAATTGTTTCCAGAGTTTATAAGTAATTAAGCTATTATTCAGGGAATTTTTGTAACAGTTTTATTCACGATAGAACTTTCCAGTGAGAATAGCCAAAGACAAGTCTTCAAAAATACCAAAATTTTAACAATTAAAAAGTCTGTCCTTATTGATAACAATGAAAACTATTTTTATTTTTAAAAGCATTGGCAAATGTAAACAAATATAGTTTTCTTCCAGAGCATATGATCCAGGGGTCATTATGTGTAATTAATGCTGAAAGGAAAATGAACATGTACTGGCTTCCAAAGATTAAAACATCTGTAACTATCACGTTTTAAAAAGCTAATTTTTAAAATCATTCAGCTTGATTCATCTAAATACATCTGGTAGGAAAAAAAAAATATGCCCTTTTAGGATTCCATATGGAAAGTTTAAAAACTTAAATAATTTTAGTATTTTAAATCAGCTTTTGGTGCCTAGACAATAGGAGTTAATGCCAAGGAATGTCGAGTGCTTGAGTTTTTCTGATTTTGCAACAGAAATGTACTTATTCAACCTTAGATTAAAATAGACTACTTTAAAAATCTTTTCAAATCTATTAAATTCAAACATTATTTCTATAGTTCAACTCATGTTTGTCATTTTTAAATAATAAGATTTGCCCTATAAGAAACAGTGTTCATTAAAGGAAAAAGTAAGACTTTAAAAGGAAGTGATGATTTATTTTGTAAATTTCAGCAAAATATATGACACTTTAGTTTAATAGACATATTGTTTACATATGTAGCAATGTACTATTTTAATATATTGTTTTCCATCAAGTTTTTTTTTGTCTTTGGAAAAAGCCTGTTTTGTTGTCACATGAAGAATTTAGAAATTAAACAAATTTTCACGTTAGAAGGAAACATCTTTGAAGAACAGTATCAAGATATAAATGTGAAAATCCAAGTAAATGACTATAGAAGCTTGTTTGAAGTAAGATAAATTTTCTGGAAGTTATCTGCAAAAAATTAGAGTGTGAGCTACTTCCATATCCATTCCCCTCACCACAAAAAAGTGGGAATTGGCTATAAGAGTCATTACAAGGAGTGGAATCTCAGCATAGCAAAAAATATGTAAGTCAGATCTACTGGTGTCAAGTAAAATTCTTCCAAAGCAAGTCTGGAGTTTGCTGGAAATTGTATATAAAATGTTCTGGTTTGATTTAGAGTCAGTGTCATTTTGTGGAATTTGTGTAAACTGGCAATTTTAGATCTGTCATTGTGTCACAATGTCTGACTCAAAGTCTGCTGTGCTATGTTTGTTTATTCTAATAGATTAGCATTATTAAAAACAAAACCCCAAAGCAACCTGGTTAGTAGTAATGCAATCCCATTGCCTAACGCCATGCAACAATTGACCTTCTGGGTACCAGGCACACTTGGATTCACTTTAGGACTCTTAGCTGTTGAAAATGAGTTCATTACAGAAAGACAACGGTGACTTGGTTGTAACTGGCACCTGTGGTATTTCACACAACACACAGGCCATACCTGGCCAAGACAGCCTCTACCATCATTCACGCCAGAGCAGGAAGTCAACTCTAGGCACATTTTGTAATATGAAATACGCTATTCTGAGCAAGGATGAATGAAATCCTTTTGCACATCCCTCCACAATCTTAAGGAGGTGATTAGAAGCCTCTTTTCTGGTTTCTTTGCAGTAAAAATACTTACAAATTAAGGGGTGCTGTAGTGACTTTATGTTAAAGTTTAATGGTTAAGGACTTTATGGTATGTTGCATTCAAGATGTCCATAACAATATAGTCTAGATAAATACTGCTGTTCCCTACCTATGCCCAAGTTGAAAAGGGTCCTCTAGTGGAAAGACAGTGGTGGTTGGGGTGGAGGTAGGGGGTGGTGCCAAGGCTAAGTGACCACACTTCCTGGCACTCTGTTTAGTAATGCCGACTCTATCACTTGAACGTGTTGTAATTTATCTTCGCTGGATCTTTTTCCTAATCCCTAAATGATATTAATATATTTCTGCCTTGTAAATCACTCTACATTGTAGAATGTGGTAAGGAATTGCTTTACGTTCTATTGAACAGAGTAATAAAGTCAGTCTCTCAAAGAACTCCAGATTTTTTCCAGAGGAGTCTTGACTCATAAGAGATATTCCTCTGTTCTCAAAGTTCTATGGGCCTCTTAGAATTCTGAGGTGCTTTCCTTTGATTTTCCTTGTCTGGCCACCAGAAGTAAAATGACAGTCCCTTATTGTTCCAAAGAATTTGCTGAGAGTAATTAATACGTCTACCGATTAAGTTGCTTCACAGAAATAAAAGATGACTTGTCCACCAATGATTGGACTGTGACCCAGCAGACTGAAAACAGCGTGCCAGACTCCGAAGAAAAGGGTGAAGTCCAACTACTAGAGCCTTCCCCATTAGTGAAAAAAATGAATCCACAGATACATTAGTTTTCATTTAAATTCTGTGTTATTCTGGTCAGGATCTTGCCTTATTTCATCAGGTTTGTCTACCATATTCCATCGAATCCTTTTTAGGAATGAAAAAAGGTGTGTGTGTGTGTGTGTGTGTGTGTGTGTGTGTGTGTGTGTGTGTTATAAAATCTTGAGCACCTTATGTACGGAGAGCAGTGAGCGGGACACTGGGGGCACTGGAATTAACAGGACATTGTCTCTATCCTCAAAAGCTCATTGAAGGGTGGAGCTGATAAGAAAGTCACCATCCCAACCCCTAGCAGTATGCACAGGTGCTGTGGGAACACAAAAGTTAAACCAACAGCCTGGAGAAAGAGGGCCCCCAAAAGCCTTTGTGACAGGGCAAGGTAAGGAGAAGTAGAGATCAGGACATGTTTTCATATCTGAGTTCAGCCAAGAAAACAGAAGCCACTCTGAGTGCTTACAAGGGAAAGAATTCAATGCAGGGAACTGGCTACACAGGGGACAGAAGAGGCTGTGAAGGCAACCAGGTGGCAACGAGGGAAAACTGAGCAATCACAAGAAGCATTTGTCCCACATTGACTAGAGGGACAGAGGGAACTGGTGAGTTGCCAGAGTCCAGGGGTAGCCTGGTAGAGCATATAACCAGGACAGGCATTACTAGCGGGGCTGGCGCTATGGAGGAGATAAGAGAGGGAGAAATAATTCTGGAGTCTTTTCTTTCACTCTCTAATCTGTCATCAGTACCTCCCTTAGGCTAAAGCCAGCAAAAAACCAGCTGACAAAGATCCTGGGAAACACAAGATCAAGGTCTCCATCCTGCAGTATAGAGTTGAGCAAGGAATAGCTTTGAAGGCAAACAGACAGACCCAGGAGCAACACAGCTTCTAGGCAGATGTTATGCTTCAGTGGTCTTCTTATTTTATTTTTCCAAAGGAAAAGCACTATTGTTAATTTCTGGGTTTATTTGTTTGGGAATGTTGAAGGAGGAGAAGGATGTTCCAGACAAGGGCATTGAGTTGGGAGAGAAAGTGGCTTACACAGAAAATGGCAACTTTGCCAGTGTGTCTGCAGCAAAGGGCAGGAGCAGGACATTGTAGGCCACGAGTTGAAAATCCTAACAGTTAACCAGTGGCATCTGTAACAGCTCGACTTGTTAGCAACCATTAACCCACAGAGGCCAGGACAGTACGGGTTATAGGGCTAACACTGCAGAAATAAAGGCGTCGTCAGGTCTCCATAGTCAGGTGCAGTGCTGCCCATCAGCAAATGGCTCTCCTACAAAGAAATACCAGGAAGCCTCCTTGATTGCCTTCAGTTCATTTATACTGTTATCTCAATTGGCCACAAAACCAGTGGGGACATCAATCCAGTCATTTTCATGAGCATATTAGAAATTGTCCACCAACTCCAAGGAGACATTCTTGTGGCCATTTCTGTGTTCAGAGGGCTAACTCCAAGATTTTCTCTACTCCCACATAATAGGAATAGTTTGGTCCATGACCTCACAGAAGTCAACCTAATGAGTGACAGTGTGAAGCAGGTGGGAGAAGATTAGGGAGCTAAGAAACCAGCCTGTCGTGAGGACAGCGGGAACCAAGGGCAAGAGTGGAGCATAGGACAAGGCGCTCAGGAGACAGGAAGCTGGTAGGGATGAGAGGGGTGAGGCATAAAAAGAAGATGAAAACAATGAAATGATTTATGGTCTGGAAAATGAGGCAGATTGTGGTTTCATTTGCAGGGACAGTAACTTTAGAAGGAGGGACGTATTAGAAACAAAGATGAAAACTTTGCTTTAGGCATTTTGAGTTTGATACTTACAGGTTATCAAGATAGAGACGCTCATGAGGAGGATGAAGACCTGGGTCTGTATTTTGGTAGACAGGTCTGGAGATAAAAATTTGGGAGGAGCTGCTAGAGTAGACGAGGTCATTTAGGATCATGTTCAAAAAGTTTATGGTCACAGTGAGATATCAATTCACACCTGTTAGAATGGCTAGTCTCAAAAAGACAAGAAATAACAAGTGTTGGTGAGGCTGTGGAGAAAGGGGAACCCTGGGCACTGTTTATGGGAAAGTAAATTGGCGCAGCCACTAGGGAAAAGAGTGTGCAGGTTCCTCAGAAAGTTAAGAATGGAATTACCAAATGACCCAGCAATTTCACTTCTGGTTATTTATCTGAAGAAAACAAAAACACTAACTCAAAAAGATACTTGCAATCCCCTGTTCACTGCAGCCTGATTTATAATAGGCAAGACCTGGAAGCAACCTAAGTGTCCACTGATGTATGAATGGATAAAGAAGATGTATATAATGGAATATTACTCAGCCATAAAAAAGAACGGAATCTCACTATTTGCAACCACATGGATGGATGGACCTGAGGGTATAATGCTTAGTGAAATAAGCCAGACAGAGAAAGGCAAATACTGTATGACCTCACTTATATGTGGAATCTAAAAACAAAAACAAAACAAAAAACCAAGCTCACAGCTAGAGAGCACTGATTGTGATTGCCAGAGGCAGGGGTTTGGGGATTGGCAAATGGGTGAAGGGACTTATAAGGAAAAAACTTCCAGATATAAAATACATAAATCACAGGAATGTAATGTACAGCACGGTGACTGTGGTTAATACTGTTGTGTTCTGTAACTGTGTGTGGTGATGAATGTTAACTAGATTTGTGGTGATCATTTCACAAGGCATACAAATATCGAATCATTATGTTGTACACCTGAATCTAACATAATATTTTATGTCAATTATACCTCAATTAAAAAAAGTTTACAGTGAGCGAAGGGTAAGGAGTAGGGCTGTCAATAAAGGGGAACATGGTAGGGGGAAGGATATGTGATTTTAAAAGACGGGAAGGACTTGTACATATTTGTTTTTTTTTTTTTTTTGACTTGTACATATTTGTATAATGAGGGGAAAGATGAGGAAATGTTGAAATTGTAAGAAAGAAGTGTTAAATAATGGGGAGATCCATCATAAAGATGGGGAATTTGGCTGTGAATCAGCAGTGGGATATCCTAGCCTCCAAGATTGAAGGCAAGTGGTGGGTGTAGATGTTGTGTCCAGGTAAGGGATGGTAGAGGAAAAAGGGGAGGCAGCTCACACCTGATAGCCTTGATTTTCTTTTTGGAGATATGAGTAGAGGTGTCACTAGATGAGGAGTGAAGAGGTAGGAGAGTAACCAGGTTTCTGCACGGAAAGTCCCACATCCTGCCCTGGGAACCCCTTCCGTCCTGGACAAACTAGGAAGTCTGGTCACTGTCAGGGTAGGGGAAAGGAAGGGGCTCCAGGGGAAGGTTGAATGTTAATGTCACGGTGGAAAATGGGAGAGGGGACTGACCAGAAATGCAAAGCTTGCTGCCAAACATCAAGGACTTAGGTGGAACTAGAGACCAAGGGACAGCATCTTGTACATGGCTGTGTGATGTTCTTCAGCAATGCCTAAGCGTTTTGAGTTGTCTTTCCAGGACAGCTTGTGTTAATTCAGCCAGAGGTGTGTTTGGAGGACTTTTTGCAATCCTATGTATGTAGTATCAGAGGTCTTATTCTGGGGGCAGAAAAACAGTGAAACCCAGTGGCAAGTTTGCCTGAATAGCATCACCTGTTAGGGGGAAGATGTTGCTGTCAATGATGTACAATGTCGCTCTTTCTTTTTACATAATTGACAAATGGCAGAGTTACAACATTCCACAGTATCTTGAGGCACTTCTGAGATACAGACATGTACTCATAATACATCGTCATCTAGAACAGTAACTTACAGACAGTAACTCATTAAGCAGTGTCTTGAGATAAGAAGCAGGGAGCTAAAGGTCCTAACCCAGCATCAACTCCTGATACCTACTTGCAGGCTCTATCCGCATGCTCTGCTCAAGGCATGCCATGGGAGTATTTTGCCTTTATCATTGGCTAAATTATATACTTTTACACCTGGTAGCTTTTGGATTTGTTGGTTACAGAAACAAAGAGAAAGGTAAATATATAGTTGTCTAGTTGGTAACAGGGCAAATTGGGCAATGAGCTCCAATAAGCAGATTCAAGTAAATATCTGGGGGATTGCCTTTTCTTTTTGAACCGAATGAAATTAGATAACTCCCAAGTAGGTAAAGAGGTGTTTTCTCTAATTTTTGCTCTATAATTAGAGCAAACCACTACCTCTAAACTTACAGTATGGGACAGAAACAGGGTACAAGGAGAACTCAAATGACATGGGTTTGGTGAAAATCCAAAACTCAGCTTGGTTTGGGGAAGCCACTCAAATTTCATCTGAAGTGTGATGCAGCTTGGATCAAAACCTCCCCTGAATAAGCTGAGGATTTGGGCAATAGGAGCATTATGGGTTGAATCGTGTCCCCCTACATCCATATGTCGAAGCCCTTAACTCCTGGTACCTCAGAATGTGACTGTATTTGGGGATGGGGCCTTTAACGAGGTAATTAAGGTTAAATGAGGCCATAGGGGTGGGCCCTAACCCAATATGGCTTATGTCCTTAAAAGAAGAGGAAATTTGGACACAGAAGAGACATCAGAGAAGAAGGATCATGTGAAGACCCAGGAAGAGGCAGCCATCTACGAGCCAAGGAGAGAGGACTCAGAAGAAATCAAACCCACCAATAGCTTGATTTTGGACTTTAAGCCACCGGAACTGTGAGAGAATAAATTTCTGTTGTTTACCTCTACTCTCGCCTCCACCCAGTCTGTGGTATTTTGTTTTGGCAACCCTAGCAAACTAATACAGGGAGATTTCATTTGGATCTCTCAACTATTTAGAAATAGTAGACACATCAGTTTTTTTTTTTAAATATAAAAACAAACGTAGGAGATATCTTCTAAGAAAATCCTGCATTTACCTTATTCATCCAATTTATCAAATACTTTTGCAGTGCTTACCATAGGAGGCGACTTCCTCCCTCTCCTCTCTCCTAGCTGTCTCTCAACCTCATCCAACTCCCAGGGTATCCACACCTGCATGAACTCGATTCGAGTCATTTTTAAAATACAGTATGTTTCAAATGACAGTGATGCCTTTTTTAATGAAGTTTGGTTATGGGGTTTTAGGCAGTGTTTTCATTATGTTTAGTAGGAATTAAACCTTATCTGAACACAAAGGTTAAGTTAATGGATTCACTTCCTTCATTCCTGTGAAAGGTAGGCCAGTCATCTTATCTGGTTAATTCTCTTTAGTGTTTAGAATATCTCAGGTTGATTCTGATGTTTGGCACTTTTAATTAAAAATGATTTTCTAAAATTCTCCTAGGCACATGATGTTGACAAGAGAATCTCCATGGCATCAAGTTGTATGTTTCTGTGAATAATGTGTTGATATCAGATTCTACCAGCAATGTTGCAGAAGACAAAAAACAGCTCTGACTTTGCTTTGCAAATGTATCGGTAACTGTCGACTTAGAACAATCTTTCCTGAATTATGAATTCTGCTTTAGACAGAGGCGGGTGAGGTACTGAACCTGATATGAGCAGGGGAATGTTCATTAAATGTTTATCTCCAGTGAATTTTCCTGTCATTGCTCTTGGGAATAACACTGGGGATTGGGAGTTGGGAAACTTGAGGAATCCTAGCATCCTTGCTTACTTTTTATGTGACTTTGGTGAAGTCAGTCATGGTGAGCATCAGTTTATTCACTCTTAAAATAGGGATGAATGCTGTGTTTCAAGCCTGCCTTACAGGTGCTTGTGAGCATAAAATTAAATAAGGAATGTCTTTGTAGTACTTTTTAAAACATGCTATACAATATATTTAAATCTTATTATTACTGCAGTTGCCACTAAATGGTTTCACTTAATGGCCCTTTTATGTTGCTTTCTCCCATTGTAAATGAAGAAGCTCCTAGGCTGCCTTCAGGATGAAGATCACAGTAAACGGGAGGATCTCTCCCGTGATTAGGGTTTGTAGCTAGACTCCTGGTTTCACCGTGTTTCAGGGAATGGCTACTGAAGTTTGGTGTCGACTTTTGCTTTCAATCTTACATTAGGCAGTGATTTTTTTCCTATGAATTTCCCCAAGATTTAATTTCTGAAAGGCAATATAAATGTTACCCCAGGTGGAAATCTTCTAGAACCTAATGTCAAGTTACACGCAGTGTACGGAGATGTGTCATCTCAAAGCGTGGTGAGAAAGGCTGCTTCCCCTATGGCTGCCTTTCCGAAAGCTTGTCAAACTCCTAGGGTTTCTGATACCAGCTGTGCTGTAGAACATTTTTTCTGTTTCTATATAACAGAATAATTACTAAAAGTAGGAAATTTTACCTGATGCAATACTGTTCTCTAATCTACAGTCCATATTCAAATTCCATCAATTGCCACAATAACATCCTTTATATCATTTTTTTCTGACCTAGAATCGAATCCAGGAGCATACATTACATTTTACTTGTCATCTCTCTTTGGTCTCCTTAAATCTAGAACAAACAGTACCTCGGTCTTTCCTGACCTTGACATTTTTGAAGAGGACAGACGAGTTATTTTGTGAAATGTCCCTTAGTTGAGGTTTGTCTGATGTTTCCCTTATGGTTGGATTAAGGTTGTGCTTTTTTGGCAGGAGCACCACAGAAGAGATGCCGTGCCCTCTGTCCGTGGTATCAGCGGGCTCGCAAAGTCGGCCCCAGCAGTGGTGATGTTAACTTGGTTCCTTGATTAAGGTGTTGTCTGCCGAGTGGGAGAGAGTTTGAGATTATTATGTAATATCCTGTTACTTATCAAACCTTTATTCACTGGTTTTCACATCCATTGATGATCTTCTAACTCCATCATTTTAATATATTAGTTGGCATCCTTTTCTTTCTTTTTTTTTTTTTTTTTGAGAAAGAGAGCGCAAGTGTGCGCTTGCTCGCGTGAGCTGTGGTGGGGAGGGGCAGAGGGAAAGGGAGAGACAGAGTCTTTAGCAGGTGGGTTCCTCAATCTCACAACCCTGAGATCATGACCTGAGCTGAGGTCAAGAGTGGGTGGCTTAACCGACTTTGAGCCACATAGGTGCCTCGATGTATTATTTGGTTTCCTATCAAAAGGAAGGGCTTTTTCTTTTCCCTCCTTTATTTATTTATTTATTTATTTATTTATTTATTTATTTCTATCAATATGGACATGGATTCTTTTTTTTTTAAAGGTTTTATTTATTTATTTGAGAGAGAGAGAGAGCGCGCGCATGAGGGCGGGAGGGTCAGAGGGAGAAGCAGACTCCCCGCTGAGCAGGGAGCCCGATGCAGGACTCGATCCCGCGACTCCAGGATCAGGACGTGAGCCGAAGGCAGCCGCTTAACCAACTGAGCCGCCCAGGTGCCCTGGACTTGTGGATTCTTATTTAATGGGTTCTGCTTCATTACTGCGTTATTTCTTTTGATGTTCAAATTTCTCAGGCATGGCCTTCGGGAGCCCCTCCCACTACCTTCTGTGTCTTTCTCAGGTGCCCTAGAGGAGGCTTAACTTGGTACCTTCCATGGTGGAATGGAGGTTGAGCTCGGCAATCCTGTTCACTTGCCAAGCTCAGGAACGATAAACTGCATCCAAATCCTCCCGGGTTCTAGCACATCCCTGGAGGGAGTCCATGTGGTCAGTTGAGGAGCATGAAGGAGACTGAAGTGTGCTTAGTTAGAAGAAAAGCCTGCTGGGAGCCTTTCATTTTGGTTCCCCGATAGTGGCTTTCCCAGAAATGCTCCCCGCTAGAAAGTGAAGCAATGGGTTTCCTAATTTCTGGCTTCTGTCTAAAACAGGTTTCTTGAGCCAGTTAATTGAACATAAATTACAATTGACCTTGGAGGGATTAACTTGCATTTTGGGGTCACTCAGCTGTATAGCTATTTGGGTGCTTTCTGAGCCTGTGCTTTTATATACTTTTCAGCTAAGTTAGAGATGAAAATGTACCACTCGGGGACATTACAGGAATTGTTGACCTTCTCTGGTCAGTTTGAGGTCAAGGAATTAATGTAGAGAATTACCAGAAGATCTGTAAATACACATATTTCTTACATGAGAGGTTTCATTAAAAAATAATGTTCATCTTACTTAACTATTTCAGGACCATGTATAATATTTGAATGATAGTCATATAAAGGAAATTTTAGTTTGGGGCCCAATAAAAAATAACATTTAAATTAAAATTAAAAAAAACTACACTGGCAGTAGGTTCCCTAAAATTCCATTGCTATTGAACCCTTTTGACATTTTAAATAAATTGGATGATAAACCCCATATTTAAAAGGAGACTTATTATTATAGCCTGTGTCCTAAATTTTGCTCTGCCTCTTTGGTGTATTGAGAGGTTGAATTAGAAATTGGTATGCCAGCTTCCTTCTGGGGAATGAGTAGAAAGAGCATGACCTTTGGAAACATAGACCTGAGACCAAATAGTGCTGCTGTGATTGATTTGTTCTCTCTCTTTGGCAAGTGCTTTTGTGATTCCAAGCATCGGTTTCCTCATCTGCATAGAAAGTTTCATAACTCGGGGCACCTGGGTGGCTCAGTTGGTTAAGCGTCTGCCTTCGGCTCAGGTCATGATCCTGGGGTCCTGGGATTGAGCCCCACATCAGGCTCCCTGCTCAGTGGGAGGCCTGCTTCTCCCTCTGCCTCTGCCCCTTGCCCTGCTCATGGTCACACACACTCTGTCTCTCTAATAAATAAATAAAATATTAAAAAAAGAGAGAAAGTTTCATAACTCATAGGATCAGTGGAAGGAGTAAAAGTGATACAAAATTTCTAAATATAAAGCATAGTGCCTGGCATAGAGGAGGCCCCAATGACTGACTTCTACTCCTTCCCATCCTTCCTTCTCACAGCATAACAATCACCACCATTCATTGCATACCATGTGCCAAACTTTGACCTCAGTGCTTGACACATACTACTTGTGAGAGAGGAATTACTTCCAATTTACAGATGAGAAAACTGAGCCCTGAAGAAGTTAAGGACCTTTGACCAAATGTTGGTGCTGGGATTTCAGGTTTCATGCCAGAGTTCAAGATCTTAATCATTATGGTCTCCTTCTTCTTGTAACTATGACTCTTAGAGCATGCACTTTGCATAAATTAGGAGTCTACATGATATTATTAAGTAGATACAGTTGGGAGCCCTAATTTGTGGTAAGGGAGAATTAAAAATCTGGGCTAGAAACAGAAGGTAAGATTGCAGGAGAAAAGACAGGGAAAAGTTGAGACATATTACTTAGTAGGCAAACGAAGTGAACACCACCCTCTGTATCTCTGTGGCATTTGGTTGTTTATCTTGTTCTAAATAGCTTTAAAACATGCATAATAATAGTCCTAATAGCTACTATTTACTGAGCATATGTGCTTTGTGTAATTCCTACTGTAATATCACAGGCAACCATATGAAGCATAAGTCTTCCCTCATTTTGAAGGCCAAGAAACCCAGGATAGAAGGGTTAAGGAGTAAGGTAGACTTCCCATTCCAAACCAGGTTTGTGTGATGTGAAAGCCCCAAGCCCTATTGCTCTTCTATGCTGTTTCCTGTGTTTAGCATAGATGCCAACCAACTCTCTGGATGTCTAGTGTTGCCACACCTCAGTTTTCACCCCTGTAATGTCTCCAGTGAGCTGAAAGAATTGGCAACAGATGTACACTTTATTTTATAGCGTGGAAGTTGGTTTGTACCAGACTCCGGTGAGGTCCAGCCCCTGAGACTTTAGCACTCTACCCATCACTACTCATATTCCACAGTTTGGCATTAGGGGTAGCCTTCAACGGCAAACCTCTTCTCCCTTCTAAGGGAAAAAAAAAATGTGTTCTTGGAATAGTCCTTGAAAAATATTTCACACCCTAGTCATTTAAGCATTCCTGTGGCAGAGGATGCTTCTTGTCTATTCCAGTATCTACTTCCCTCTGCCTGACGAAGAAAACCTTCATCAGGTCTTATGCCACCCAGAGTTACAGATAGTTCCCAGCATCTCCTGTAGCTAAGTGTGATCATCTGATGGAGCTCTGGCCAAAGAGTGGAAGCGCTCTGTGGGATTCTGGGAAAGCTGCTTAAAAGGAGTTGACTCAGCTAGGCGGAAACCCTCTTGTTCTGTTATTCCTACTTTGTTCATGCAGCAACTGAGAAGGAAAAGCTCAAGTTCTAGCTTGAACCATGAGTTTACCTTGAGGATGGAAACCACCTCAAGGATGGTAGAGCAGAAAGATAGGAGGCTGATGATAACTCAGAGTCACTCTACTAGTCCTGGGCTGCCTACCTTTACTTTTACAGAAGAAGGAAATAAACTTCCTCCCACCTTCTCTTCCTTCCTTCCTTCCTTCTTCCTCCCTCCCTCCCCCCCTTCTTCCTTTCCTTTCCTTCCTTCTTTGTCACCATTATTTTGGGTTTTTCTATTATATGCAACAAGGCAATTCTAATTACAGTTTCCAAAAATATGCTTAGCTTCCTTTGGGCACATTTTGATGTCCTGGGAAATCCTGTGAAGCTCTGAGCCTACTGGCTCAGCATTTAGTTGAGTGTGCTTACCTTACAAATTACTAAGGTATCATGGAAATATGCACAGCTGAATATTTTGGGCCTTTATATCCTTTAACATCTTTTTGAGCTAAAGCACTTTTAGCAGTTAAAACACATTAACACATATTCACAGTCCTCCCCTTCTTACTGTTTCATTCAGAGAAGGATGCATTTGGAAGAAATTAGAGTCTTTCTCCTCTAAAGCTATTCCTATCAAGTTCACCAGAGACTGCACACCTTTCAAGGTCATGCTACAAATGGATTTGGAAGGAGTATGTTTTTGTGATAAAAATTATTGCATCAAACAAAACTTAAAATTTACTCCAGGTGGGACGCCCCCTCCCCTTTCTCCCCTTTTAGCATCACACAAAACTGACACAAGGTAGTCCTGTTCTCTCAACATACTGAATTTTGGGAACAAGTGGAAGGGGCATTAGGAAGACATAGTTTTGTACCTAAGAACCAGAGTTGGTGGAAAGGAGCTTTTCACTGAAATGTGATTCATTTAAAGACAGCCAAATGTCATGGTCTCCTGGTTACAGTATCTATAATTATTTTACCTTAGCAAAAGATACTGTTTTTCGTGAAAATATTTTATGTATCTCCTTTGTTGACTGCAAGAGTTAAAATAAATCGACCAACCCCCAAACCTCACCCCCAAAGCCTTATAGAGACAAATACAGAGAGAATATTTAGAGATCCTGGCAAAAGGATGTGGAAATTTAAGCAATCATCTGAATAAATCAGACAAAAATGGGTGAGAATATTAATTCTGTTCTTAAACCTTGATTGTCTGGCCCTATCATAAATTAGATTGAACTGAATTTTCTAGACAAAAGCCTTAAACCTTCCCTTAACTTTGTGGAACAGGATATGTAAATACCAAATAATCACTTTTGGTTACTAGTGTTGAAAATACACCCTTTGCATGGCATTACATCAGCTTTAGAGTTAAAAATGTGTTCTCTACGGAGTTAAATGAGGACTGTCAATGGACTCATAAGATCATACAGTTTCGGTATTTGCCAGGAATTTGGGTATGATCTATTTCAATCCTTTCCCCCCTCCCCTAGCACCATTTTAAAGATGAGGAAACTGAGACACAGCTTTTTTAAAGTCTCACAGCTCGCATATAAATTCCACTGTTAAAGGCATCATGTTTCACACTTTTTGTTTATTTTCTAAAATGATCTAGTGGAGGAAAAGGAGCTTTTGCCCATCAGTTTGAATTGGGTCCTAATTACATTTGGTATCATGATTTTCTTCCATAAAATACCCAATAAGAAGATTGTAACATCAAAACCTTCCAAGAATGAGTTCGCTTAACCTTGTTGAAGGTTACTTTTATTTTTTTTTATTTCTTTTTTTATTTGACAGAGAGAGACACAGCGAGAGAGGGAACACAAGCAGGGGGAGTGGGAGAGGGAGAAGCAGGCTTCCCGCGGAGCAGGGAGCCCGATGTGGGGCTCGATCCCAGGACCCTGGGATCATGACCTGAGCCGAAGGCAGACGCTTAATGACTGAGCCACCCAGGTGCCCTGAAAGTTACTTTTTTAAACACAAGAGACATGGGCTAAGTGAAAGACTTTTTCTATTTTAAGTGAGAGCCCACTAAGCCATGTAGGAAAACAGCAAACTGCGTATTGATTCCAAAGCAAATCAAGTTAAGTATCTTCTATGGACATCAGATAATAAAACGCAGGAAAATTACGTATGCTGTCCTTTATTTTCAACAGAACTAGGGAATCTCCTTTCAACTTCGCATGCAGTATGGAAATCAGATTTCTGAAGTAACCATTACAACATGTTTTCATGAGTGTTTATTAAGAAGCCCCAGACCTTTGTTAGTAATAAATCGGGTGACATATCTATAGGCTTAAATCTTTTATTGGGTACTGATTAACTTAACTGCTCTGCCTGACAAACCTTCATAATAAATAAGCCAACCAGCGAGCACTTTGCAATCAAACCAACTTTGTTTAAAGGACTATCACTAAAACATGATTTACGTGGTAATGAATTTTGCAATCAGCATGTGGTGGTGTACAAGTTTCAACATGAATCTAAAATGTAGAAATCTGTAGACATTGAAGTTATTAAAAATCACACCACAATACAACTACTTTTAATTAAAAAGAAATATATCACATTCATATTTAGCAGCGGCATTATGGCAGATGAAGAGGGTAACTCAGGGCTACTTTTTAAACACTTCCTCACAAAACATGGCTATGGTTGCTTTGAAGGTTAATGATTCCTTTTTAAGATCAAGTTACTTGCCATAATTAAATCAAGAAAAAAAATCTAAATAAGAAACTATTTTACATATGCGTGTAAACCATGTAAATAGACAAGGAGATTGATGATGGTATGTCAGTAAGAAAAGTTAATTGTAGATCTTTTCTTCCTTTTGACCAAATTCTTCTTAGAAGGCCTATATAAATCACTGGCTTCTCTGTCTCTGTTTCAATTAATTAAATTGTTGACAGTGAAATTGTAACACAAAAGTAGTTTGGTATAAAAAATGATTCCCAGATCTTTTTCTATCAAACTTAAAAAAAATCTTGAAGAACTTAAGTTTTAAACATCTGTCTGGACAGATGTCAAAATGCAGAGTGTTACACCACGATGCTGTATAAGTATCTGACACTATGTTATTACTCTTCAGTTAAATATTCACAGCGAGATTTTATGATCTTTTTAAAAGAAAACCTGCATGAGAGAACAACCTCATATTGTACACCATAATAAGCACTTTAAACAAAGGAATTCCAGAGCAAACAATGAAAAATAACTTACCGTGCTAGTTTTTACATCTCTTTTCAGTCACCTGGGGTTTTTATATCGAGATTTTATAAATCATTCAACAGCATGTAATGGTTGTGATTCTATTAAAAATTTTATTATTAATTTTGAGTATTTGCCTAGAAAGAGAATTTTAGTGGAAGTCTTACATATAAATGCTGGAGAGAATTACATCTGGAAAAAATTATGGCACTGCGAAATCCTACTTGTTGTGGAATACATGTTACACAGCACAATAAACCATATTTTTCCAGAGATGAAAGTGAAAACTATCATGATAGTATGAAGGCAAGAGAAGTTTAGTAAGTAGGGCTTCATTGAAAGGAATATTTAGACCCAGACACTGAGATGCTGAGATGGTGCTTTATTCTGTGTTCTCCTCTACCTCATACACTCTAGATTAGATACAATTACTTTACTCGATGAATATTTTCTCATTAGGATTATAATTGCCTGGGGAAAAAAGTTTTTAATTGTTTTAAAGGGATTAAGAAAACAAAACCCCTCTTTTCTCCCCAGAATTTACTAGCCCCCTTTGCACTAAATACATCACACAAACAACCACCGTTTCCTCGTATTGCCAACAAGAATTCTTCAGCAAAACAGTAAATTCTGTGTCAAAGAGACTAACAATAGCACGAGCATCTCGCTGTTTACTTAATGAGAAGTGAATGGAAGTGTGAAGGTGCAAAGACAGATTCTGGGTTAGAGGATGATGAGATGAGACTGCTTCTTTAGCGCAAGGAAAAAAACCTCTGGAAACTTCATGTCTGAAACAGAGTATCCCTTCCTTCCTTCCTTCCTTCCTTCCTTCCTTCCTTCCTTCCTTCCTTCCTTCCTTCCTTCCTTCCTGTCCTTGGGGAATCCTCCTTATTTGCCATAAAAATTCTGAGATGTATTAATTTGCTCTTGAAACTGTCAGATTTAATGTTGATAAATCTTAAGTGGTTTAGCTTTGGAAAACATCAGCTTATGTTTTAATTTCCTTTGTAGCAAATGCTTAGTGATACCCTGGTCTCCAGGTCATGCTGCATAGTCTAGCTCCTATCGATATCACCAGTATTGTTTTCATCATTAAATGAAACTGAATGAAGTTGGTGATGAGTTGTCAAGAAATCTCAGGGACTACGACATGTCAGTGCTCCGTTTCTCCTAAATCCTTTGTACCTATTCATAAAGATCAAATGAGATTATGTCTATGAACCGGCAGTAAACTGTAAAGCACAAACATAAGCGGATGATGCCAATGGTGATTATGATGCTGTCCGACAATGTTACTCATTTTTAGACTAGAAATTTGGTCACAGCCTTACATTTTCTGATTATTTTATGGTCTTGAGTACCTAATTTGTACTAGTATAGACTAGATTTAGCCATTCACTGGGATTCTAAAGCGTTGTCTTATGATTCCTCTTCCACTATTATCAAGAATTATTTAGCTAGCACACAAAAAAAGATTTTTTTTTAAACTTCTGAGTTTCCCAATCCACACTTCCCAGATTAATTAGGAAGTTGCCCCAATATCTCTTTTCTCTTTTCTATTATGTAGTATTTGCAGAAAGAAAATGCTAATTTAATGCAGAAAGCTGCTTAAAATTAGTCAAAATAAACCCTTGTTCCAGGCTTGTGTGCACTAAATAATTCTCCCTGATCAAAATGGGAGTGGGTCTGGGGAGAAGGGGAGAGAGGACATTTGCAGACTTTGTCCCCCATCTCATTTCCAACCAGGTAAAACAGAGTTCGAAAGACCCAAATTCTCAGCAGATCTGCACAGCACAGTAATAGCCTTTATGCTTGGAAATTTATGGGCCATGGACAGTTTATAAGAAACGATGTAGTTCATCAGAGAGCCAGACTGATGGAGCACATGGGAGCATTCTGCACAGGAAGTTGGGTTTTGGAATAATACTTACTTTGATAGAGTTGTTTTGTTAGCTAAGTAAAACAGTAGGGAAGCCAATGGCCACTTAGGCTTCAAACATAAATATATATTTATAAGTCACCCAGCTGCCTAATTGAGAGCCGTTGTGTTTTCACTAAGTATGTCTTCACCAGAAAGCAGTAACAACAACAATATTATCAGCAAAACCCCCATGTAGGCATAGATTCATTTAATCAGTCTTTGATAGTTTGGAGATAATTAAATGCAGTCTAAATGCTTCTGTCTTCAAGTCAGAGGGTAAGAAGATGGTTAGAAAGATGCTTTTTGGGGGTGGGGGAGCGGTGTTAAAAGATAGAAGTGAAAGCCTTACGTTACACTCTGGGTAGTGGAGGGCAATTATCAGAGATTTGAAATTGTGGTTCTGTGGACTCCTGATGGGGAGAGATGGAGAGCTCCGAGGAGCAAGGGGTGGGTGTACAATTGTCTGAGGCTTTCAGGTTTCACAGAAGAAGGTTAAGCAGGAGGTGGCTTGTTAAATTTGAGCAGAGAACTGGAAAATAAGATTTCACACTCCTCAGATGGGGAAAGCTGGTTGAGTTTGGAGTTTGTCTGGGAGATTTGAAAAAGGTCGGGTGTGCTATAGTGTTTCTCAAATTGTATTTCAGTGCCTATGAGCAGAAAAAAAAGTAGGTGTTATGAAAAAAAAAAGCAAAGGGTCCGTATATCCATGTGCTCAAGTCAAGCATCTTAGGTAAGTGGGCATTTTAAAACTCAAGTAATTATCTGGCATGTGGAAATAAAATGCGCAGCCTCTTCTGCTTGGCTGGACCTCCTCGAATTCTGGCCACACTAATGACGTTTTGCTACTGTGTCCTCCACTCATGTCCCCCCCTTCGTGTTCCCAAACCCCTTTCTCCCCTTTATGGCCAAGGCTTCAGTGATTTCTCTCTTTTGCTTTGAGACCTTGAACTAGAGTTGGATTGAAAGTGGCAGCATGGGAGTCCAATACTCAGGTTCTAGTCTAAGGTCTGTTTCTCTGTGTGACCTTAAGGAAGGGCAATTGTCTTTCTTCCTGAGAGGGAGCAATAGGTCTCCCCTAGTTCACACATTATATTATCTCAGATGAAGTCTTATTCTTCCAATTGGCCTCTCCTCTTCTGGGCCAGGTGCCACCCTCCTTAGCAATCGGTTTTTATGAAAATTATTCAAGTCTGCTTTTTGACCAGTTCTTTATATCTAATTCTCTTTTTCAATGGTTTCTCTATTTTGTACTTCTAGTTTTACTTGTATCCCCTTTGCTTTTTGGTTCCCTTTTTTGAGATGAATTTTATCTTTATGTAGCAAGAATGTTTTTCCTCTTCAAGTATTTATTTTCCTCTTATCCTCAATGTTTGATCTTTCCTTGTGTAATGTAACACTAAACACATTTATAAATATTTCTTGACTGATTGGTTTAATGAGATTCCCCATGTTTCAGACCTCCCACCTTTTTCTTTTGACTTTGGACTCTGGATCATCTCCTGTATTTTTGGAATTGGAGTAAGGGTCATTCTTCACCTACTATAATATGAGCACTGGGTCAAGCAAGTTGCACCTGTGCAACTGTTAGTCTTAACTCCTCTATTCTTAAGGGAGCGATTTACGGGATGACTCAGTGTCATTTCTCCTGCTCCCATCCAAAATGAGCAGGAAACATAAAGGATACTCAGTATATTGGATAACAGTCAAACTTCTAATAGTTTGGTTGTGCTAGGAAAATTAAAACTTTTAGTGTCAGAAACTCTCAAACTCTTTCGGTTCAAACTTGCAGGAATATAAAATGGGAGATTTCTCTACTAAGAGTTACAAATGTTCTATAATAATTACTCACTGGAGAGATTAAGATAAGAATCCTTAAAAGTATAACTTCACATTAGACCCACATTTCCTTGTACCATAGAACACTAAAAGAATTTAATAGCTTGGAGAAAATGTTACTCATTGCCTATTATCTTGCTACTAATATATGTATTTCTGTGAAGACGTGATAAATTTTGCACTACATTAAACACATTTTCACATATACTTAAATGGACTATTTCTTAAATCCAGGAAGGCAAATAATTGGTCTTTGTTAATTAACTTTTCTAAAAAATGGAACTCACAATAGAGTAAAATAGAAAGGAATTGTTTTTCCCTAACTAGTATTATTGAATTTATTCAAATATTCTCTAAGAGGCTTCACGTGTCTTACAGTCCACCATACTTTGGTTCTCAATTCTGCCATTTTGAATTTCCCTCAAAGAGTTGGTTGTTACCAGAGGCTAATGCCCTTGTCTTATGAGACCTCATAAACAGCAGTCAGAACTTTCTGATAAATTAGGGGTTTGTAATTTATTAATAAAAGTTCATTATGGCATTTCCATGCCAAGTAATTTTCTATAACATTAGCAATAAAATTTATTTGACTTGCATAAAACTTCAGGAACATTTATGCTTTTTGGAAATGCCATGGGGATATTATGACATCTGCAACATTAAATAGTTTTTTGTTATTTATTTGCTACTCCTGATACTAGTTTAAATCCTCCTCAAAATAAATATATTATATGTATATTATAATAAAAATATTATAATCCCAAAGGTATAGATATAGACATTATAAAACTTATGAATGGTGAAGAGTGATGAATGGAACTGCTTAAGAAACCCCAACTGTAGAGCATTACTCTTTTAGAGATACAGGATTGAAGAAAAGGAATTGATTGAATTTTCCTTAAATTTTGCTGATGTATGTAAGTAGATGTCAATGTCATAAAGTGCAAAACACAATATTCCCCCCACTCCAAATCAGCAAACTGTTGTCCAGTTTTAAACAATCTGATGCCTATGCTTTATGCATTCATTCATGAGGAGCTATCACTTAGAACAGTGAACTTCAAGTGGTGTGAAATACTTTTTAGAGACAGGAGGCAGAATGATGGTTACTTTTGCTCTAGGTAAAAGGAGATTATATTGTTCTTCAACCATTTTTTGATGAAGGTCTACCTTTTGGCTCTTTCCCTTCTATTCAAGTTTGAAAGTACAATGACATTATAAGGCTTTATCATAAATAAATGTATTGTTTTAATGTAGTAGTCTGTGTAGCCTTGATATCTACAAACATTCATTATGTTGCAGTGTTTTAAAGGAACCTGAACAGCCTTTGTTAATATATATTCCAAAAAAAGCAGTATTTTTTTTAAAAGATCTTATTCATTTATTTGAGAGAGAGAGAGAGAGCATGAGCAGGGGGAGGGGCAGAGGGAGAAGCAGACTCCCCTCTGAGTGAGGAGCCCTACTCGGGGCTTGATCCCAGGACCCTGAGATCACGACCTGAGCCAAAGACGCTTAACCAACTGAGCCACCCAGGTTCCTCCCAACCCCAAGGCAGTATTAATGCTAATCTTGGTTAAAGCTGGACGTCTTAAAAGGTGCCTTGTCCATCAAAAGGGGATTAGAAAACGTCCACCAGTCCAGGGAAGTGAATATGATCTTGTCATATGCTGGGGCTCCATGTGAAAAAATATGGAAGAGTCGTCTGATGGAAATCAAAACACCACGACCAGGAGAGGGGTCTGAAAGTTTCCTGTTCACATGGTTTGGGGACTTCAAGTCAATGCATTTTCCTAAATTGAGTCACAAAATAGGCAATACTCGTAGGATCCTAGCAGGAGCAAATGAAAATTGCCGTGTTAATATACTTCCTTCCTGCCAGACTCCTCAGTAAAGGAACTCCTATAATGGATGACCTCACAAATGAAGATAGGAGTCTCCCTGGGGAAGAATCAACAGCTATAACAAATAGGAGATCAGCAGCCTTGAAATGGGAAATTATAGAATAATCTAAATGAGTCAATATATTCAATATGTTAATTGACTATTGATAAAAGAAGAAATCAGAAGTCACAAAGACAAGGTGGAAAATCATGGAAGAAAAAGAGCCATATTTGTAAAAAAAAAAAAAAATCCAAATAGAAATTGTAGAAGTGAAAAACAAAATATTGAAATTTGGAAAAATCCAATGACTTATTAGAAAGCCATGTTAATTTAAATTAAATTCATGTTCAATAAATAGAACAGTAGAACAGACTAGAGAACCCAGAAACATACCCAAGCATGGATGGAAACTTGCCATTCGACAGAGGAAGTATTATGATAAGGGGAAAGGGTAGAGTACTTAGCAAATGCCATTGTGTCAAATGATAACCATATAGAAGAAAGAAGTTTGAATCTCGGCTTTATACTAACCACAAAATCAAATTTACCTGTATTAAGGACCTAAAAGTATAAATAAAAGATTCAACCTTTCAGGGAAAATTATAGATAAATATTTTGTCAGGGTCTAGAGAAATTTCTTTTTTTTTAAATTTTATTTATTTATCTGGCAGAGAAAGACACAGCAAGAGAGGGAACACAAGCAGGGAGAGTGGGAGAGGGAGAAGCAGGCTTCCCACAGAGCAGGGAGCCTGATGCGGGGCTCGATCCCAGGACCCTGGGATCATGACCTGAGCTGAAGGCAGACGCTTAACAACTGAGCCATCCAGGCACCCCTAGAAAAATTTCTTAAAGTGGTCACAAAATAAAATCATTAAGGATAGGGCAGCTAGATACCCTCATGCAAAAGAATGAAGTTGGACCTGTACCTCACACCATGCACAAAAATTAACTAAAAAATGAATCATGGGTCTAAATAGAAGAGCTAAAACTATAAAACTCTTAGAAGAAAAGATAAGTACAAATTTTATTTTAAACTTGGAGTTTTAACACTGGAGTTGGCAATGATTTCTTAGATATTACATCAAAAGCACAAATAACAAAAGAAACAGATAAACTGGACTTCGTCAAGATTAAAAACATCTGTGCCTTTATCAAAGGGCACTATCAAGAAAGCAAAACGAAAATTTACAGAATGGGAGAGAATATTTTCAAACATGTACCTAATAAAGTGCTAGTATCCAGGATGTATAATGAATTCTTACAACTGAACAATAACAAGACAGATAACCCAATTTTTAAAATGGGCAAAGGATTTGAATAGACCTTTACCCAAAAGAGATACATGAATGGCCAATAAGCACATGAAAAGATGCTCAACATTATTGGCCATCAGGGAAATGCAAATCAGAGCCACAATAAAATACCATACCATTTCACACCCACTAGCGTGGCTACAATAAAAAGATGGACATTTGGAGTGTTGGGGAGTATGAGGAAAAATTGGAATCCTCACACCTGGCTGGTGGGAATACAAAATGATACAGACACTTTGGAAAATACTCCAGCAGCTCCTGAAAACAGACTCTGTGGAAGACTCAACAATTCCATACCTACACACATGCCTAAGCATAGTTATCTATGTATACATCTGGGTAAACCTCAAAATTATACTACCCAGTTGAAGAAGCAGTTCATAAAAAGATATGGATGGAATTATAACATGTGAATTTTAAAAATATATTAATAGGTAACTTGTTATACAGTGTATTTTTTGCATGTATATACTTATGTACTAAAAGTGTAATCGAACCCTGATAACTGAAAACATATGTCCACCGAAAACTTTTACTTGAATGTTCATAGTTGCATTATCCATAAGTGGAAACAAACTGAATTTCCATCAATGGATGAACAGAAAAACAAAATGTGGTATATCTATGCAATTGAATATTACTTAGCCATAAAAATAAATGAAGGACTGATACATTCTACAACATGCATGAAACTTGAAACCAATAATTTTAGGAAAAGAAGCCCAGTCACAAAAGGGCACATATTTTATGGTCCCACTTATATATGAAACATCCAGAGTAGATAAATCCAAAGAGACAGGAGTAGATTAGTGTTTGCCAAGGCTGGAGGGTGGGCTGGTGGGGAGTGATTGCTGATGGGTGTAGGATTTCTTTTGAGGTGATGAAAATGTTCTGGAATTAAACAGTGGTGATGGTTGCATAACTTTGAGTATACTAAAAACCATGGAATTCTATACTTTAAAAGGATGAATTTTATGTTATGTGAAATGTATCTTGATTAAAAAAGAAGAAAAATTAAGGAAAAGATTGATTAATTTTATGTTAAAATTTAAAGTAATGCCATATAAGAGCATAGATAACTAGCTGAGAAACAAAATATCCACCAGGTAATATGCATAAGTCAAGAACAAGAAATTCACAGAAGAGGAAAACCAAATAACCAATAAACACATACTGATCAATGATATACAAATTAAAACAATAATGAGCAAATTTCCCATGTGTATGCAAGCATGTGTTAATAGCAAAAGTTAGAAAAATATGTACGTTTAACAAAGAACTGGTAAATAAATTATAGTATATTTGTGCAATGGAAGACAGTAGAATTATTAAAATGAATAAACCAGACATATGTATACATCTGGGTAAACCTCAAAATTATACTACAGAGTTGAAAAAGCAGTTCATAAAAAGATATGGATGGAATTATAACATGTGAATTTTAAAAATACATTAATAGATAACTTGTTTACAGTGTATTTTTCTGCATATATATACTTATGTACTAAAAGTGTAAATATCTAGATTAGGAGAATACACAGCATCTTCAGGATATTGGCTAAACGTGGGGGTGGGAAGGGAAGTCAATGGATTAGGAAGAAGGGAAAAGGGAGCTTCCAGTTCATGTTTTGTATTTTATTTCTTTACAAAGAAGTCAGAAGAATACATAGTGTAATAAAAATGATGGTTACATTTTGTTAATTGTTAAACACGGTGTTTTAAATATTATTCTCTGTACTTTATTGTCAACATGACAGTTAAACATGGTGTCAGGCTTATATTTATATAACAATGATGTTGTAATAAGTTTTGTCACAGACTTACATGACATTTGCTTTTGTTTGTTTGTTAAATTGCCCGTTTGCCTCCTTCACCTGTATTTCTATTGGCGCATGCCTGATATTGGTTGAAAATCCTGTTTGGCTATGAATAACAGAAACCTGGAAACAGCAACTTAAGCAGATTGCAGGTTTTATTTTTTCTCATGGAATGAAAGACCAAATGTCAGAAATCCGAGTTGGGTACAGTGGCTCCATGATGCTAGGGGAGAGATGGGACTCTCCGTATCTTTCCACCAGCCCATCCTTAGCGCAGTCTTGTCGCTCTTGGCGTCCCAGGATAGCTGCTTTGCTTCCAGGGAGGGGGTGGTGGCAGTGTTACCTGTGTTCCAGGCAGGAAGAAGTGGAAGAAGGACAAAATGTATCTACCAATATGTCCTCCCCACAAGCCGCATCCTCTTACCCCCATGCATTCACGTATTTTAAGAAGCCTTCCCAACGTCTCAACCAAAAACATCCTCTTTTTTTCCTCAGTGGCCAGAACTAGGTCAGATGATGACCTCTACTAAGGAACTCGGCAGTATTTGTCTAAGCCTTCTCCCAGACTGAGGTTCTCTAGAGAGATATCGAGAAGCTGGTAAGCCTTCACAGCTGACAAGCAGGGATGTTAATGAGGGTGACAATTACAACAGGTGCCATTTATTGAGCAAGTGCTATATGCCAGTTGTGTGAGCTCTCTACACTTCATCTTGCTTAATCTTCACTGCAATCCTAAGAATTAAGTACCTGTATTAACACCCATTTAAAAATGAAGAAATGGAGATTCATGAAGGTGGAGTAACATGTTGAAGGTCATATGGTGGTGGGACGGGAACTTGAGTCCAGGTCTGTCTGACTTCCGGGTTGCCTGGCACTGTCCCAGTTTTAGCTCTGAAAGTCTCATGTCCCAGGACGCACGTAGTCCTGGAACAGTGAGGTCATCCACTGAAGCTCAAACAGTATTAGGGTAGGAGTTCAATTAAACTTTGTGGAATGGTTATTTTAATAAATATTGTTTCTCTGTTTTCATAAATGTTAAAAACTTGCAATATATAGAGAACATAACCTTTCGTATTAGTTTTTCTTTTGCCTTGTAATTTGTAGGACACTTTCTGATGCGCAGTATTTTAAAGTTTTATGTGTCTGTCTATTTTCCTTTGTTGTTTCTTCCTTTGCTTTTCTGTTTAGATATTCTTCCCCATTCTACCCAAAAAGTTGTATTTTCTTCTGGTTCTTTGAGAATTTACTTTGTAATCCAAAGTAAAATGGGTATGTGCAGGAACAGGAAAGAATTTCATGCACATGTTCCATTTCCCAGGTTTGGGTGAGTGTTTTAGAACTTTAAACTTAAATGTTTGAAATGTTCGTCTCAGGAACTGATTTAAAATCCGTAACTTAAAGGAATGAAAACTCTTCCTCATGCATTCCCAATGTGCAGTGCACATGTATCTGATCTGCGTCAGCAATCATGTCAAAATGTGTCAGCTCATTTCATATTCTTTTTAACTGTCCTTTGATTAAGGGAGCGCTGTATCAACTTATGTAAGCCTGCAGTCAAATATACCTTCAAATTATTAGCACCTGGTGAGAAATGTCCTTCCCATTCTAAACACCAGTTCATCATGTCTTATTTGTAATTCACTTGATGATTTTGATATATCATTATAAATACTGTATGTGACTAAGTCTTTATACTGAAGCTTTGTTCTTGTAAAAATGGCAGAAAATGTGAATTGCATACTGTATCCCTGATACAGATGTGTGGATCTAGACCAAACAGGTGTGGTGCTAGGCTGAGATGATAAATCACCAGCCCCACAAGTCTTTGTGTTGAGAAACATGAGGTCATTAGTGTTTATCTTGCACCGTTGGCTCTAACTTAGTGTTCTAGCCTATGGAATGGGAAAATATTTGTGAATTCACTGTTATTGACAAATAATTATTAGAAGTTATTTTATTATAAAACAAAATTAATGCTCTAGTCAAGATACTAGCAAACTTTTTGTGAAGAGCCAGATAGTAAACGTTTTAGATTTTGCTGGTTGTAGATCTCTAGTGCAACTGTTCAACTCTGCCTTTGTGCGGCCATAAACAGTGCATAAACAAATGGGCATGGCTGTGTGCCAATCAGTTATTTACAAAAGCAGTTGGTCTGTATGATTTGGCTGGTGGGCTATAGTTTTCCAACTGCTGGATGGTCAACAAATTCATTCCTTCACAACTGAGTTTTACTTGAAAGTTGGGAATCAGTTGCTATTCTGGAAAATATTAAACAAGTGTTCCTATCATTGGTACTTGAAGACTTTGACTTTGGTGTCTTAAGATTAAACTGGAAAGCCCTTTGAACATTTTTGGAAGAGAAGAATCATGATGTAAATAAGAAATTGTGTGTTAGGTTTGGTTATATCAATCTCGAGCAAAAAGTTAGTGTCTCAAAATTTCTTTAAGTGGCCTATGATTTTCTTCTTAAACAAGTCTATCTTCTACCAGAAAGCTGGACATAGCTTTTAATTCCAGTGGGGGTCCAGGCTTAGAGGCAGGGAAGCATATGGGTACCATACATTTGTTAGAATTTGTCTCTATGTAATCACAAAAATTGGATACTCTAGAACTCTGTATAACAAATTTGGATGGGCTATTTTAATGCACAGAGTTTCTATATCATAAAGGCAGCAAATGCAAGATTTTTCCTTAGTATCATTACTTCATGCTTTACTAAATCAGGACATTTGACAGAAACTGGCTTCTGTTTTCATGGATTCTCTTATAGTACAGACTGTAATCTGTGCATCAGTCTTTGGATGTAATCACATTTCAAAGCTAAATATAATTATATAACTATACATATAACTATCTACAACTCTCCTCTCTCTCTGTCTCTCTCTTTATATTTGAATATACATATATTCAAATCAGTCTCTTATGGACTCTCAAGTACCCATGAATATTTATTCCAGCAAAATTTGAATGTTATCAGTGCTTAAATGAAGTTTCATACTTTGAAAAACTTCCCAGGCTGTGATAGGGCTTTTGTGGTTGTTGTTCTTGTGTTTTGTTTGTTTTTATACTTTCAGCAAGTACTTTGTTATTCTTTGGTGTTTGGCTTATTTTTGGAGATACTCCCAAAGCAACTGGAGATGATATATATAAAATAAATAAGGTAGATGTTCAAGTTGGGGGTAATATTTTTGTTCAAAATTACAGTGTAATATTAAAGAAACAGGACTGAGTTTTTGTTCTGTCTTAAAATGTAGCTTTAAGGGATTTCCAGATGTCTTAAGTGGCAGAAGCCACTTTGCCTCCTTACCTAAATTTTTGACTACACTTTGCCTCCTTACCTAAATTTTTGAAGGACAATTTTCATTTGGTCATGGAAGCTAAGATGTGTTTTCGAAGTCTCATTACTCTGTATTCATACCTTATGAAAACAGCCCTGTTATTCTCTCTTAGAAAGATAATTTAGACAAATATAAGAAACTATCAGCACATTTGTAATTTGTATCTCCTTCAAGAAATCTATGGATGCTTTGCTGTGAATTCCCCTCACCTGCCTGACCTGATGAACTTTCATCATGAGAGTTTTCCTCTTGAGTAACTGAAACCTATGTTGTCCTTTGTGGGTGGTATTCTGGGGGTGACCAGTGAGGGGCGGCAGGAAAAATAGTTCTTTATTTTTCTCATCATGGATTCAAGTGTTGTAGGAGAGTAGTCTGGGGCCCACGGTGGGGGCAGGGTGCTGGGGATAGAGGCATAGTCAGGAGACAGGGGAAATGTTCAAAGGAACAATACATGGGATTATTTTTATTTCAAATAGATTTAACTTGAGGAGGATAAGACCTCAGAAATAGAAGCAACAATGAATATGTTTGAATTGAGACTATAGAACATGTCTTCCTGGGGCCCCTGGGTGGCTCAGTTGTTAAGCATCTGCCTTCAGCTCAGGTCATGATCCCGGGGTCCTGGGATTGAGCCCCGCATTGGGCTCTCTCTTGCTGTGTCTCTCTGTCAAATAAATAAAATCATTAAAAAAAACCCAAAAAACAACAACAAAAAAAACATGTCTTCCTTCTCTTTCTCTCTGTTAAAATCCATATGTGCCACCTTCATCCTGCATAAATACAAAAAATTGTTGTTCATTTTCTAATTGCAAAATAAATACATACTTAATGAAGAACACTTTTAAAAGAAAGAAGCAAAGCGGTAAAAATTACCCATCATTGGCCAACAGACACATGCAAGGATGTTCAACATCACTCATCATCAGGGAAATGCAAATCAAAACCACAATGAGAGATCACCTCACACTGTCAGAATGGCTAGTATTCAAAAGACAAGAAATAACAAGTGTCAGTGAGGATGTGGAGAAAAGGGAACCCTCATGCCCTGTTGGTAGAAATGTAAATTGGTGCAACATGGGAAACAGCATGGAGGTTCCTCAAAAAATCAAGAATAGAAATGCCACATGATCCACGATTCCCGCTATTGGTCATTTACACAAAGAAAATGAAAACACTAATCTGAAAAGATAGATGCACTCCTATGTTTATTGCAGCAATATTTACAATAGATATGGAAGCAACCCAAGTGTCCATCAGTAGATGAATGGATAAAAGAAGAGGTGGTGTGTGTTTATGTGTAATGGAATATTACTCAGCCATAACAAAGAATGAAATCTGACCATTTGTGACAACATGGATGGACCTACAGTGTATTATGTTAGTAAAATAAGTCAGACAGAGTAAGACAAATACTGTATGATTTCACTTATATGTGGAATCTAAAAAACAAAACAAATGAACAGACAACCCCCCAAAACACAGACTCTTAAATACAGAGAACAAACTGGTGGTTCCCAAAGGGGAGGTGGGAGGAGGTGAGATAGGTGAAGGGGATTAAGAGGTACAAACTTCCAGATTTAAATAAGTCACAGAGAGGAAGAGTACAGCATAAGGATTATAGTCTATATATTATAATAAAATTACATAGTGACAGCTGGTGACTACTCATTTTGGTGAACACTGAGTAATGTATACAATGGTCAGATCAATGTTGTGCACCTGAAACTAATATAACATGGTATATCGATTATACTTCAGTAATAAATTTTTAAAAACCACAATGAGATGTGACCTCACATCAGAATGGCTAGTATCAAAAAGACAAGAAATAACAAGTACTGGTGAGACAGTGGTTAAGAGTAAACGGAATGTTCAAGCACTTTGGTGGGAATGTAAATTGGTGTAGCCATTGTACAGAAAATTACCTATCATTGATCATACAGAAATATTCACGGTAAAACTTGAATGTTTGTGTCCTCCAATTATCTCCTTTCCCTCATTCCTTCCTCCCCTTCTCTTTTTTTCCTTCTTTTTATTTATTTCTATTAAATTCTTGTTTTATAAAAAGGAGGACCTGTCACATTAAATACAATGTTTCATAAAATGCTATGTTATATAGCAGTATATCTATCTCTTACTATATCTCTTTGTCATTTCCCCCAACATAATTAAAAAAATAATTTTAAATAGCTCTATTGTTTATTATAAGCAATACATATTTATTGCAAAATAATTTAGAAAATATACAAAAACAAAGGTAAAAATCATCTTTAATGCTACTGCCAAAAGTTGCTGATATTTGTTCTGAAGGCTGCTGGAAAGAAGGTATTTAGGGGCACCTGGGTGACTCAGTCAGTTAAGCGTATGCTTTCGGTTCAGTTCATGATCCCAGGGTCCTGGGATCGAGCCTCCGAGTCAGGCTGTCTGCTTGGCAGAGGGTATCTGCTTCTCTCCTCTCTCTTCTTCTGCCCCTACCCCCCACTTGTATTCTCACTCACCCTGCTCTCTCTCTCAAATAAATAAAGAAAAAAGAAAGAAGGTATTTATGCTAAATGAAGCTTGGAAAATTTTGGATTAAAGGCATTTAAACAGGGTTTCTTTCTTTTTTTAAAGATTTTATTTATTTGACACAAAGAGAGAGATAGTGAGAGAGAGAGCACAAGCAGGAGGGCGACAGGGAGAAACAGGCTCCCCGCTGAGCAAGGAGCCTGATGTGGGGCTTTATCCCAGGACCCTGGGATCATGACCTGAGCCCAAGGCAGCCGCTTAACCGACTGAGCCCCTCAGGTGCCCTTAAACAGGGTTCCTTTTTCTGCGGGACTCCTCAAAGCCTTTAATATGTTGAAGTGTATGTAAAGTGCTGTAAAATATACCACTGGTTTTACCGTAATGTTTTTATTTTAAAAAACATTTTTTAAAGGTTTTATTTATTTGAGAGAGAGAGAGCAACCAGGACCTGAGCCAAAGGCAGATGCTTAACCGACTGAGCCATCTAGGCGCCCCTACCCTAATGTTTTTAAACAGCTCCTTATTGATGGACATTTAGTTGTTTTCTTTTTTTTTTGCATTTGTAAGTTATGTGGAAATTAACACCCTTTACATCTCTTTCTGTCATTTTGTCCAATTATTTCCTTAGGATAAACACCTAAAAAAGAGCTAACACAGGCCTTTTAATTTATCTATATTCCAAGATTAGTTTCTTTGCCCAGGAATGTAAGTTTTTCATAAAAAATAGTTAGGCTGAGGATTTAGTTCAAGTGTGTCTACTCCTGAAGTATGAACTAGTAGCAGCAGAGTAGGCTGTCAGAAATATAGTTTGCTAAATACTTGAAATTATTCATAAGATTATTATGCATTTATAAAAGAGTAGTTATCAAGATGTTTTTTCAGTATGGAAACAGGGAGCTGCCCTCATTAAAAAATGAGGTAAAAAGGCAAATTCAAAATGCATTATTTCCCTCACCCTCTCATAGAGAATCAAAAAGCTGGTTTTAAATGAGAAGGAAACACATTTTATATTCAAGTTAAGATGTAGAACTAGATCCCTACTATTTCTATAAGTGATTTGCCTCTTCTCAGTAATTAAAGCCTGAAATACTCTATCTAGCGTTTTATTAGAATTATGACTCCGTTCTACCAGAGGTCCAATATAATATTTCGCTGGACTTTACATAGGCTGGGATCTCATCCCGCTTAAAATAAAAAGCAAAAAAGCACATCTGTTTGATAAGATTTTCTCTGTCTGAAATGGGAGTCTGCACTGAAACTTTTGAACGATTTTATACAGGACCAAGCAAAGGCTATTGTTTGCTTATGTGGTAGATTGAGATCAAGAATGTTAATGTTATCTCCAAGAACACTTTTTAATTTATATCAAAATTGTATAAACAGGGTCACTGGGGCTAAATGGGATGTCAATGACCTATGAAGATCAGAAAGTAAACAAAAGATCTTAAAATAAGCATGTAACCTGAACACCTCAAGAGTTGTTGTATGTTGAAGGGCAATTGTTTACAAAAAGAAAGGGAAAATTACTTAGTGCTAATTCTGTTTGTGACAAGCCCCTTCTTCCTCAGTCCATCAGCAGAGTGGTGGTAGGTCAGAGTTCGCTCTGCCTTTTTGGAAGGGCTGTGAAGAAAACCAACGTGAACTGTTCTTTACGATCATGATGGCACTCAGAAGCCTACCCATTTCCTTTATGGGGCTGGCTAGCTTTGGGCTAAGTTCTTTCTCCAGGATAGGTGATGTTGAGGCAGGAGGTAGCCAGGGGATCTGTGTAAGATGAAAGGATTAAAATATGGCTGGCAGGAAGAGATGGGTAGATTCACTAAGGTACACGTTCCAGGATCTCTTTGAAGCCCAAACCTCCATCTTCAAAAGGAATTCCAGCCAGATGGGGAACAAATGGGAACATGTCTTTGGGTGGGTAACCCACAGAGTTTGGGTTCAAGGGTGGAGGAGTGCTGAGTCCAGAAAAATTTCATGAGGAAAAGACAGTGAATGAAGAAAAAGAAAGCAGATTTCCATCATGGGTTAAGAGACACATATAATTTTGGATCTGAAACTGAGGCAAATTAAAAACTCACTGGGGTAAATAGTTTTCCCTTAAGAAACAAAAGATATATCAGCCCTCCAGGCTGGAAAGGATGTGATTCAAGGGGCAGTATAGTCTAGTGATTATGTACATAACTCTGAGGTCACACTGCCTAAAATTGGATCCAGACTCCTAGTTACACTGTGTGATCCAGGGGAAGTAATATGATCTCTCTGTGCCTGAAAATGGGAGTAATAATAGTACCTATCTGCCGGGTTACTCGTGAAGATTAAGTAAGTTACCACATGCAAAGTGTTCAGAACAGTGCTTGACATGTAGTAAACAAGAAATGTTAACCATTAATTTCAACATTTGAAGATGCCGCTAAGATGGATAAAAGGTAATTATTCTACTGCCTGCCATTTCATCTGATAGCTTAATTTATTTGGTTCTTAATGACTTTTTGAACTTTTTTTTTTTAAGGGGGAAGGGATAGAGGGAGAAGGAGAGAGGGAGAGAGAGAATCTTAAGCAGGCTCCACGCCCAGTGTCGAGCCCAATGTGGGGCTTGATGCAGGGCTCCGTCTCATGACCCCGAGATCATGACCTGAGCGAAAATCAAGAGTCCGATGCTTAACTGACTGCGCCACCCAGGTGCCCTGACTTTTTGATCTTTAAGAGTCACCTTTCTAAGTGTAAATCATCCATAGGGTCCTACCCAAAGCTGCTATCACTTAGTAATAGATAAAGGTGTGGCACGCGTGCACACACACGCATACATATATATATATATATATATATATATAACGATATATTACTCACCCACAAAAAATGAGATCTTGCCATTTGCAATGACGTGGATGGAGCTAGAGAGTATAATACTAAGCAAATAAGTCAGTCAGAGAAGGACAAATGCCATATGATTTCATTCAAATGTGGAATTTAAGAAACAAAACAAACAAGCAAAGGGGGAAAGAGAGAGAGAGAGAGAGAGGCAAACCAAGAAACAGACTCTTAACTACAGAGAACAAACAGATGGTTACCAGAGGGGAGGTGGGCAGGGAAGACGGGGGAATGGGTGAAATAGGTGATGGGGATGAAGGAGTGCACTTGTCATGATGAGCACAGGGTGATGTATGGAAGTGTTTAATCACTATATTCTACACCTGAAACTAATATAACACTGTATGGTAACTAACTGGAATTTAAATAAAAGCTTTAAAAAATAAATACTACAGTAAGGGTTAATGGCCATCCACGTTGCCTGGATGGGATAACACTTCAGGAAGAGGAAGAGGGCTGGGGCAGTGGGTAGCTCCTAAGACAAACTAAACCCACCCATACTTTGTACCAAACTTAACACACCAATTACAATTTTGCTAATTGAAGTGGAATTCTCAAGCTTACAGAGTTTCGGTGCAAAGCACCCCCCAAAAAATGTGCCCATATCGTTCTGTGAGACCAAATAGATGGCTATGATAGCTCTCCTGGTTCCTTGCCTGAACCATAGGAAAAGAAAGCGTCCCATTCGAAGGAAGTCAAGAAAGGGGAGGGACTCATGAAAGAGTTGTGCAGGTTGCTTGTGAAAAAGACCATGTGAAGGAGTTCGGGAACCTTTGCTTTGGATGCAGACTGTGGAAAGCCAAGTCAGCACATGGCCGAAGATGCAGGCTGTCCAAGCACATGCTTTAGGCGTCAAAAGACAGGAAAGACGGGAAGGGAAGGACACACAGACACACAACACAATCAAAGAAGAAGCTATTTTATAAACGTTTTTTATTGAAATATCAAATTATATCTTCTTATTTAGTATTTTTGCTTTTGAATTACATATGACAGAGTAGGACATTATAATCTTCTGTGTTTGATCCAATCTTAGTGTTGGTCTAATCTCAACCGTGAGATTTGTTCAGTGGACCAAGACATGCATCTTTAAAGTCAAAGGCAGTTTTGAAGCATTGTTTTACTAGAACAGTGATTTTCAAACTTTTGGTCTCAGTATCCCTATACACTCTTAAAAATCATTGAGGACTTTTGTTTTGTCATTATATCCATTCATATTTACTGTAGGAGAAACTAAAACTGAGAAAAAAATTAACTATTAACTATTCATCTAAATAGTAAACCCATTTCATATTTCCATAATATTCTTTTTTATGAAAATACATTTCTAAAACAAAAAAATTAGTAAAAAGAGTGGCAAGATGTTCAGCTTAATAGACTACAGGTTCTCATATCTGATCTTGTGGTTTATTTGTTGTGTTATTTCATGACATATAGCCTCTGGAAAACTCCATCGTGCTCTAATGACAGAAGAATAACCAAGCAAAAAACAACTTAATATTATTGTGGAAATAGGTTTGAATTCACAGACTTCCTGAAAAGATCTCAGGTCTCCAGACCACACTGAGAAAATATTCTAGAGCAAAGCCTTAGACTTGGTCAGGACTGCTTGATCTGATTCCATTGTTGTTTCATTACTATAGTTTATTGATTCTATGAGGCCCATTTCTTCACACTCTGAATTTGGGATATGTCTTACATTGATAATATCTTACAATAGCTGTTGTGACATAGTTGTCATTGCCTGTGCAGGCATGAACTTGAGCATGGCTATTCATGTTGTCACCATTTTGTTTGAATTATGTGCATTGTTGCTATTATGTGTTGAGTTTAATTGCTGTTTAAAATTTTTCTTTTCAGAATCTACAGTGTAATTTGGTGTTGAAATGAGTTATTGTAGAAAGTTCCTGTAGAAAGGCAAAGATACAGCACAGTGGGGCATAAATTTGATATTAGTGAAGCAATTTTGGAAGCATCCTTCCAAAATACACATGGAATCGTGTATTTTCTTGCACAAAACTGGGAGTGCTTTATGGCACACAATAAGGGAATAAACCTACAAGAAGCTATGGCTGTATTGTATGTCGTTACTGAGAGATGGGCAAAGTGATCACCTATCACATGCCAAACAGTACGCTTGAAGACACAAGACATTGCCAAATCTCTTGGTACGGAGGGAACATGTTGAGAGGATGGTGTGACCAATTTATGCATCATGCAGGGTTATCATTAAGGAGAGTAGGTCGTAGTTTAACTGACAGAATTTTTTTCTTTCTCAGACATCCATGAAAGAATTCCTGTTTTACCACTGATGTAATCTTAGATTCAGTAAAAAATTTTTAACACTGTTTCTTAGATCTATAATCACCAGGTAACACACATTAGGTGGCTTCAAATCACAGAATTGTTTTCTTTCATAATTCTGGAGGCTGGAAGCCTGAACTCAAAGGTGTCAGCAAGGTCATGTGGCCTCTGAAGCTTTGGTGGAATTCCCCCTTGCCTTTTTCTGGTTACTGGTGGTGGCCGTCGATCCTTGGCATTTCTTGGCTTACAGCTAGCTGTGTCATTCCAATCTTTGCCTCGGCAATCACAGGATATTCTGTGTGTCTCTCTTCATATGACACCAGTCAGACTGAATTAAGGCTCCCCCTGCTACTCCAGTATGCCATCATCTTAACTAATTACATCTTCAATGATCCTATTTCCAAATAGACTCAACATCTTGAGGTACTGGGGCTTAGCACAGCAGCGTATCTTTTGCGAGGAGTGGGGAGCACACAATTCAACCCATAACAAGAGGGAAAAGAATATACAAAGTCTATGGCAGAGAAAATTCTATGTGTTCACAAATTCTGTTTCATATTCTTCCTTTCTGGGCACAATACAGTTTGTATTTTCTAGTCCCCTGGTGGTAACACAAGAGCACATGATTAATTTTGGACAATGAAATCTATGAATGAGAGACATGTGTGACTCTTGGGCTGAGGCGTGGAGAACTGTGTGATTCACAGTACGTGGCTCTCCCTCAGGTAAGCGAGCGTGAGAGCAGTGCATTGGGATCAGAACACTGGGATCTGTGAGTCACCATATGGTTGGGAAACACAGTCCGTGATGGAGAGTTGTCCCACCGACAACGATCTTCATGTCAGTGAGAAACAAGTGTGTATGCATTAAACCACTGCGATTTTGCAGTCACTTGTCATAGCAGCATTATCTAGCCTGTCCTGATGAATCCAAGAGGCTGGAGCAAGAGGTGGGGGATGAAATGAAACTGAATTTCTGAATCACTTTCTGTAAATATCTACCAATTCTTTCAAAGGACGAAACGCTCCTTTCAATATCTAAAAATCAATTTAACAAACCATATCAGTAGAGGGCAAAAAAAACACATAATCATGTCAACGGATGCAAAGAAAGTATTTGAAAAAAATCTGACATCCTTTTATGATAGAAACACTCAACAGACTAGGAGAAGTGAACTTCTTCAATCTAATAAAGGGCATTTATGAAAAACTCATGACAATAAAAATACGATTCAACTTGAGGTCCTAAAGGGCGAGATACTTCTTTTTCTTTTTACTGTTTTATCTCCATGGCCCAGAACAGTGACAGGTTCACACACACTGCTTTTCAGAAGAATAACATCTCTATTTTAAAGGTTTAATTATTTATTTTAGGGAGAGAGGGAGAGAATCTCCAGCAGACTCCCTGCTGAGTGCGGAGCCAGATGCAGGGCTGGATCTCATGACCCTGAGGTCATAACCTGAGCCAAAATCAAGAGTCAGTGGCTTAACTGACTGAGCCACCCAGGCGCCCCTCGACATCTCTATTTTAAAGATAAAATTAAAAATGCTTACTTGTCCTGGTCAGGATAGACTAGGTCATTCTTCATGAGAAATTCCCAAATCTTAGAGGTTTATAAATAACAAGAGTTTATGTTTTTCTCTTATGCCACGCCATGTGGGTTGGCTGTGGGTGGAGTGGAGCCCACAGCTTCTGATTTAGGACCTATGCTGAAGTCAGTATGTCAAATATTGCTGGGTTTTATGACAGAAGAAAAGAGCTCTGGAGCAATTGAATGTTCCAGCCTGGAAGTCACACATGCCATTTTGTTTACAATTCATTAGACAGAACCAATCATATGGTACTACCCAACCACAAAGCGTCCTGGTGTGTGTAATTCTTCTATGGGCTCCCAAGACAATGAACTTCAACTGTGTGATGAAGAGGTTAGTGGATTAGCTTATTGTAAATAAGTTCAAATAGTAGAAAAATAATACCCCAGAGATAGCCACTGTTAACAAGTTAGGTTGATATATATATTTTCTAGACTCTTGTAGACATACACATATGTGCCCACACATACAATTTAATTTAAAAGCATCCCAGTAGAAATGCTATTCTATAATCTGCTTCTCCCTGCCCTTAACCATATAGCAAGGTCATATTTCTCCATGTCCAGACTTTAAGTCTACCTCACTTCTTTTAAGTGATGCATACTATTCCACTTTATGGATGGACCATGGTTTGTTTAAATAACTCCCCATGGAGGAACATTTAGGTTCTTTTTAGTTTTTGATATTAGTGAACATTCTGTAATCAATATTGGGGGTTTTTTTTTGCAATATACATCTTAGCCAGCAATAAGTATTTATGAAAACTGAATGAAGAGGACAAAAAAAATGTGAATGAATAAGGATAACCAATCACCAGTGATTTAGGACTCCAAACATATAGTGACTTAAGAAAAAAAAGATATTCAAACCTTTTCGCATGGTTCAGCATATTTCAGAATGGCAAAAAAGGCATAGGAATTCCTAACTATCTTAAAGTTGCAGGTTATTCACATTCGCATTCCTAGCGTTCCCTTAAACTCCTGGATTCCTGTTCAAGTAAAACATTTTCTTTGATTATAAAATGTAACATCCCCTTTCTGAGTCTGGGGAAATCAGGTATATTGCAATACTCTTGCCCTATTGGAGAAGTCTGAAGCTCCGGAGAAATGAACCTGATGGTACTGTGACTCCTCATTTATGTTTTTGTCTTCAGTTCCAATTCTTTAACCATGTATAGAGAATGACTAGTGATTTAAGTAAGAAATCTGAATCTAAAGATAGTCAGGGTTTTAGCAGTTCAAACCAATCAAGAGTATGCTAGCTTGCAAAGCTTTGTGATTATGGAGGTAATTCCAGTCCCAGGAAGAGAGTGGCTTGGGTTGGCTCTCAGTTTGGATGGGTTAAGTAGTTTGTAGTAGGTTGAGGGGGTGGGGGGAGGGAAGCGTCCTGTGGAAGATAAATGAGTTCCTCCATGTATGAACTTACTCCCCGGGCTACTCAACTCAGCTCAGCTCTCCTGCTGGGGTCCTCACTGTGAGACTCTCAGCACCTCGCTTAGAGCCCTGCAGGAAAAATAAACCCCACTGATCCAGCCAAAATAGTGGGAAGGGCTTGAGTAGCTTTAGTACATTCTGAATCAGGAGAAAAAAGCAGAGGGGGTAGTGTTGAAGATAGGCTGGTGCCCATTGTTCATCATTATCCACATGAGCTTTATAAGGACTCCTCACAAAAGACAACTGAAAGCAACCAGAAAAAAAAATTCTTATTCAGGCCAATCTATTTCCTTTTCAGTTCAAGCTGCATAGAGTATGCAAGCATATTTTAAAAACCTGTTCTATTTTAGCAATTTTGTTTATGTAGTTATTTTTTTAGCTTCTGTGTGTGTGTGTGTGTGAGGAGAGAGAGAGAGAGAGAGAGAGGAAGGAAAGAATAAGGGAGGAAGGTTTTTTTTTTTTTTAAAGGATTTATTTTAGAGAGAGAGAGCATGAATGGGGGGAGGGACAGAGGGAAAGGGAGAGAGAATCTCCAGCAGACTCCCTGCTAAGCATGGAGCCGGATGCAGGGCTTGATCACCCTGAGATCATGACCTAAGCCAAAATCAGGAGTCAGAGGCTCAACTGACTGAGCCACCCAGGCACCCCGGGGGGAAGTTAATATAATCAGGAATTATAGCAAATTATTATTTCAATTTAGAAATATAGAGTAGGAGTGTATTTAGAAATACAGAGTAGGGGTGTATTAGCTCAGGCTGCATAACACAATACCATAGACTGGCTTAAATAATAGAAATTTATTTCTCAGAGTTCTGGATCCTGGGAAGTCCAATATTAAGGTACAGGCCAAGTAGGTTTCATTCTGAGTCTTCTCTTGGCTGGTACATCTTCTCTTGGCTGCCATCTTGTTGTGTGCTCACATGACCTTTTCTATGTGTGTGCGGAGGCCAGCATCTGGGGCCACTAATCCCATCATGAAGGCCACTCCTTCATGACCTCATCTAACCCAGATTACCTCCCAAAGGTGATATCTCTAAATACTGTCACAATGGGGGTTAGGGTGTCAACATATGAAGTTGGGAGGGACACAAAACTTCAGTCCATAATAAGGGGTGTTAAATTCTTTGCTTGTTATTTAGTTCTCAAGAAGTTCCTGGAAAATTGAACTTAAAATTTCTATTTGGATATTCTCTAACCTAAAAGCCTCCACTCTAAAAATGATGGGCATGCAAACATTTCTCCTTTGCCCCTTCATCGTGCACTAGGTAGAACTTCTCTACCTACAAAGCACCCTCTTCCCTCATATAAAATCCTTGCATCCATTTTTTTAAATGGTGGATTCCAGTGAAGATGAAAGGAAGAAGCAAGAAGCCCTGAAAGCCATACTTGCAATGCTGCTCCTAGGGGCCAACCCTTAGATACCCTCCTGCTTGCCAATTATCCTCCTTCCTCTACTATCCAAATCTTTAATTTGACTTCATTTTGTTATCTACCTGAAATCCCACAATTAAAGGGCCATTTGGGCTAATAAGCATCAGCTTTTACAGTGCAAATGTGTGTGTGTGTGTGTGTGTGTGTGTGTATGTGTGTGTGTGTTTAGGAGGAGAAGGCCATGTTAACAGACTATTCATTATTCTGACAGTAGAGGAATATTGGCCAATCCAAGTCCTTTCCTTCTTGGCAGATGGCTGAGGCTAATTTCACTGAAACTCCAGAAGTTGTTTGAAGGGAGAAGAGATGGAGCGTGGAGCAGCTGATGGGGGGAAAGATCAGAGGTAGCACCAATGTGTTCACCCGAGTACATCTAGCACCTTGAAAAGTGCTTGTCCCATAATGGGCATTCTAAATATTTGTTGGATGAGTGAAAGGAAGAAAGCCTCTTGAAATATCTTTGTAGACGATACTCAAAGGTGAGTATCCAGGGAAGTGATTAGGGTAGGCAAAGAGCATACCTTCCAGGTGTTTCGGGAAGACATGACTCCAAGTACCCAGTTTTAATGAAGTGATAAAGGAAGTGATTTTCCTCCAGAAACAGAAGCTGATTTGGCATGGTATGTTCCCCCAGTTATCGGTATTGCTTCACATCCCTGGGGCCATTACCACCAGGACTAGGCATGGGGCTCGGCCGTGGTACTTCCTGCCACCTCCCGTCTTACACTCTGCGCATTCCTGTTCTTTTCTTTTCTTTTCTTTTATTATGTTATGTTAATCACCATACATTACATCATTAGTTTTTGATGTAGTGTTCCATGATTCATTGTTTGCTTATAACACCCAGTGCTCCATTCAATACATGCCCTCTTTCCTTAACAATTCTGCCTTAGACACTTCCTCAGGCAGCATTCTTGAGCTGCAAGGAAAAGAGAAGAGACTCACAACCAAGCCCTGGTTTGGAACGTGGTGTATACAATTGAAGGGTCGGTTTTACCTGATTGTTCTTTTCTTCCACATGATACAAAGGTTTCTTCTCCTCTTTTGAAAATCAGGCTTTCAGTGGTTAACTAGACTGTGGAATATTCATATAGTGGAATACTATGTGACGATGAAAGAAATGAATAAATTAGAACAACACATATCAGTGCAGATATATTTTCTAAAAGTCTGGATTAAAAAAGACCAAATTACATAGATACAGTAGGGTACCATTCATGCAAAGTTTAAAAATACGCAAAATGCTTCTGTATGTTGGCTAGAGAAATTTACATATGTATGACAGTATAAAGATATGTTTTAGGATGACAACCACATCCATGCTTCTAATATTTAACTTTTTTAACCTGCATGGCAGCCCCAAAGGCATTCTATATTGTTATTCATACCAGTCTCTATTTTCAAAAACACTTTACAGTAAGTGAATTAAGAATTATTATAATGAGATTATTACTGGTTTTTTATTCCCTGACTTGTTATACTTCTATTAATATTCCTTCTTTTTCACCAGTTGCCAAATTTCATAATTTGGCAAAGAAATGATGTTTAGGAGGAATGTTCTTTGACTTAAAAACTTCTAAATGTCAGTGAATTTTTCTTAGAAGGCAGTTTTACCCTCTGAAACAAATACATGGTATTCTGTCAACCTAATTAATAATGTGGAACACAGGATTTTTAAGTAAATGTTGTTGTAACCCCTTTTTCTCGAAGAATTCTGTCATTCATGTATTCATTGATAAAGTCTGTTACCTAGACTGCTATGTCTATCGTGCTGGAGTAGGGTATCACAGGGTTTGGGAGTGCAAACAATTTCACTTTACAAAATGGGGAATACAAAATGAAAACAACCACAGTGAGTTAGTTCTAGCTGGTGTCCAAAGAGAAAGTGTCACAAAGTACCATGGACATAAACCCATTTGGAGCCTCTATACCAGAATGAACGAGTGGGGTCTGCTGAGTTGCTTCAGCCTTATACCCATCTGGAATGGGGTGCCAGGAGCTTCTATAGCTGAGATTGAACTTCTCAAACTGTCCAGGACCATCTGCATTCTCGTTGCCTGGATTCCCAAGGTCCTGTAGCTGACCTCCTGTTGAGAAAAGCCCTTGGTCCCATGAAAATCTGTAAAAGCCACTTGGAACCGGGGACCCCGCCGGCCCGGTCCTGAGCTGCGGGCAATGCTGATACCCAGCACGCTTGAGGATGCAAGTGGCACCCTACGCGTGCCTGGAGATGTAAAGGCAGAGGAAGAGAAATGATGCAATTTCTTCCCCAGCTGGGGAGAAGGATACAAGAAATGAACGAGGTCTGTGAGGAAATTTATATTAGGGAGTAAACAAATGAGTTTTGTGCCCGCCTCTTTAAGTCTCTTCAATGCCATGTTCATTTCTCTTTTTTGATTACCAGGTAGTGCTGTCCTCAGTCTCTTGGGACATACTTCTTTCTCGATCTGGCACAAACTACCCCTGAGGGCTTAAAGACAAGCAGATGACAGATGATCAAGGCATGCGTCTCTTCATCAGGCTGCCGTATTCGCCCATCTAAAGAGCTGTTTAAAAAACACATCCAGCAGATCTCAGCCTCCAAAGCTTACATCTTATTCAGTCCAACTTTCACTTTTGAAAAATTTAAAGAAATTCTCATGCAGTGTGTGACCAAAGGAGAGGGCAAGATAAAAATTTCCCATGCAGGGGAAGGACATTTCTTTATTGTAAATTCAGTTGCTGGTTTTATTAGCTGCTGTCTTGAACTTCTAGCCAACTTAAAAGATCGTTTAGGTTAACACCGAAAATGTAATCTTGCCTGGCCTGAGTGCTTTTCTAGAGGATGCTCTTCAGATAGCTCTTCTTTTGTTGGATGATAATGCCTATTGTCTCTTTGGACTTTAAGCGGAAGGAAAACCCTATGGCACGTTTTCGTTCTCTGTGTACTTAGGCAACACCTACTGCGTGTCTGGCCCTGAGCAGGGCACTTTCTACCCAATCCTACCCCTCTTCTCAGAGAGCAAAGATCACATTTCAAAAACGCTATTTCCACATTATCTACAGGGAGAAGAGTCGTTGGGGACCATCTCAACACAAAACAACTTGGGTCCTGACGATTTAGAGGATTCAACTTGTTTTAGTTTTGCTGATGTTTTCCTTTGGGAGAAGTAATTTCACAGTGAAATGCTATAGATATAGGATGGGACTCTACAAGCAGGAAATCAGGCCTTCAGATTAAAAAGAACAAAAAGCCTTACCCAGTAAATTTCTGAGTAAGAACCTCGAGAAGCCTCCTGGGTGGGGATGGTTTTTCTCCCTCTCATATTCCCCTGCCAGAAGGATCCCCACCGTGAAAACCAGTGTGGGGTCCCCTCCCCATGCTGCACTCCTGGGAAATGCAAAGTAGCTGCTCTTCTTCCACCCAAGGTTGGGAGATCTCACTTAGAAACGGGGACATGGAACAAAATGAGGTAGGTATTTGGCCATGACCAACCATTCTTTTCTTTCATTATTAATTTTTACATTTGAGTGTAGTTGACACACAATGTCACATTTGTTTCAAGTGGACAACATAGTGATTGGACAAGTTTAAACCCTGGGCTGTGCTTCCCCCAAGCGCAGCTACCATCTAACTGGGAGCCTGTAGCTTCGTCTCCCCCTCACCCAGTTTGCCTGTCCCACCACCCGCGTCCCCTCCGGCAACCATCAGTGTGTCCTCTGTGTTTACGGGTCTGATTCTGCTTTTTGTTTGTTTATTTGTTTTTTAGATTCCACATATTAGGGGAATCATATAGATTTTGTCTCTTTCCTGCCATTCGTCCCAGTTGGAAAATGCAGATCTTCCTTGAGTAGTGATGAGATGCCACAGTAATAAGCCAGATTTCTAGCTTACTTGGTGTTATGCATAATGTGCCTTACTAATACATGCACAGAAGTCTCCATCCAAAGCACATCAATTACCTACTGAGACCAAGACCGGAGTGATCTGCTCCATCAGAAACCATTCGTATCTTTGAAAAATAAAATTTACTACTTTAAACAATTTATAATAATTCCCTTTTTTCGAGTAGCTGATACGTGTCAGGCCCTTACAAGTTGTTTTTCGTTTGTTATTGCTAACTATTCCAACAACCTGTAGAGGTGGGCGTGATCATACCTATTTCATAGATGAAGAAACCGAGGAGGAGAAACCTTAACTGACCTGCTCCACACGGACAGACAGCAGGAATGCTGGGGTGCAAATCCACTTCTTCTCTGATGCTGGAGTCAACTGTCTGTCCACTTTACAAACCTCTCCCGTGTTCAAAACCATCAGCATGGTCAGTGGGTGCCTGGTTAGCTAGACATGGCTGCTGAATCCACTTGTCTCCTTTGGAAGAACCAGAGAACAGAGATGCATTCTGTTGCCTTGGCCAAGGATGAGTGCATTACAATAGATGCCTTTTCTGTAGACTGGGCCTTATCTTCAGAGAGCATCTTTTCAAGGAAATTTGCCTTTTCTATAAAGCTTAGGACATGAGAGGCATTCTACCAAAACAATATACTTTCTAGTATTTACCCTTGGCAGGGAGTTTTTGTTTGTTTCTCTTATCATTACATGGGATATCAACCTGGAGAATTTGCTCTTTTAGCTAATGAACCCCTGGACACAGTGAAGTTTTACTTTTCGATCTCACCAGAGATGGAGTGGCTATAAGACACATAAACGTTACATCCATCCCCTCTAGTCCTTTCTGCCATACAAGAGACTTCTATCTGCCACTTGGAAAACTTGTATAAAATGAGCCCTGATTTGGGGTTTTTTGGAGGGCAAAGGGTGATGCTGCCTATCTGATTGCACTTAGTGATACATTTTAATCTATGATTTATGCAACCTGACATTGACATTCATTTAGCTCAGATTACAAGCAAAGTAATTCACTCCTTAATGAAGTGTACCCTGTATGACATATTGACCATGTGAGCTGACAATCATTGCTTTAAAAGAGACCTAGGTTACATTTTCTTTTACATTGAAAGTAGGTTGTCAGTTAATAAACTTAAAACAAGGCCTGCTGATCTGCTATTCTTCCAGAAGTATTTTATTGGAGCATCAGAAAAGCACATATTAAAATCAACTACTGTAATGTAGGGGAAAAGAGAAAAATACATGTATTCAATGGCATTCAGATGAAGAATTTTTCTGTGCATTGAAACAAGGTCCCCTCAACTTTTTTTATTTTGAAAACATTTCAGACCTATAGCAAAGTAGAAAACACAGTATCATGAATACCTGTACACCTTTCACCTGGATTCACCAGTTGTTAACCTTTTGTCACATTTGTGTGTTCTCTCTCTCTTTCATGGGTGTGCATGTGTGTGGTTGTACCATTTTAAAGTAAATTACAGACATCATGACACTTCACTCCTAAACCTTCAGCATGTGTCCTCTAAGAATTAGGACATTTTCCCATATGGCTAAAACACCATTAACACACCAAAGAAAATTAACAATTCATTAATATAATCTAATATATAGTGCATATTCCAGTTTCCCAATTGTCCCCAAAGTGCATTTTAGAGTTGCCTTTTAAAATCCAGAATTCAGGGGCGCCTGAGTGGCTCAGTCGGTTAAGCGGCTGACTTCGGCTCAGGTCATGATCTCGGGGTCCTGGGATCAAGCCCCACATGGGGCTCCCTCTTCAGCCGAGAGCCTGCTTCTCCCTCTCCCTCTGCAGCTCCCCCCTGCTTGTGCTCTCTCTGTGTCTGTCTCTCTCTCTGTCAAATAAATTTTTAAAAAAATCTTAAGAAAAAATAAATAAAATCCAGAATTCAGGGGCACCTGGGTGGCTCACCGGGTTGGGCGTCTGTCTTTGGCTTGGGTCATGGTCCAGGGTCGTGGGATTGAGCCCTACATTGGGATCCCTGCTCAGCAGGGAGTCTGCTTCTCCCTCTGCCCGTCCCCCTGCCACCACTCATGCTTTCTCTCTCTCAAATAAATAGATAAAATCTTTAAAAAAATAATAAAATCCAGAATTCAATCAAAATTTGGTTGTTAAACATTTATATAGAATTCTGTGCGTAAAAATGAAAGCACAGGGGCATTGATCCACAATCCTCAGAAATGACTAGTGATAAAGTGCTCGTAATGTTTTGTACTAAAGTATTTCTAACTGATCCCACTGGTAAAGTGTATCATCCACATTAGTGGTCATCTTTTCCTAAAGTATTTCATTCTTTTTCCCATTTCACTATATTTAGATTGGTGGACATGTGGAAATGTTATTCCCTACTCATAATTTAAAAAACTTCAATCTCATAAAACTGTGTTTTCTTCTAAGGTTTCAAAATAGTTGGAGGATTCAAGCCCCAAATCTAGAGGATTCATTCCAGCTCCACTCAAAAAGGGAAAAGAACCATGAACTTTCCTGCTTCAAGCACAGTTTTTCAGCGATATGTTTAGAATGAATTATAAGTTTCAGATAATTGAGTTTTTTTTCTAATTTAGACTTCTACTTATTCTCTTGAAAGCAAAATGTGTTATAATTAAAAATGGAAAGAAAAATTAATTTCAAAGCACATTCACTGGGGCAAATGATAGTTTTATTACTGCCACGGACATTTGGAGATCAAGTTTAAGAGAATGTGGTTGAATTCAGTGCTGCAAATGCACTTCTCTTCTATAATTATACGTGTTTAAGGTCTTGGAAAGTGGCTGTATAACTGCTTCAGAGTTGTGTTTAAAGGAAATATTGAGAAGCTGCATTTTGTGAATTACAGTTTCTGTGGATCTTAGTACTCCATTTGATGTCATATTTTCAGTAGCAGTGCAAAAACTCTTGCAGAAAATGGAAGAGGGGACTGTGACCTTTTATGTTCACTTTGTAGACGACAGCAACTTTTTAAAAAAGATCTTATTTATTTATTTGACAGAGAGAGAGCATGCGCAAGAGAGCATGAGCAGGGGGAACGGCAGATTGAGAGGGAGACGCAGGCTTCCGGCTGAGCGGGGAGCCCGAGGCGGGGCTCGATCCCTCCTGGGGTCATGACCTGAGCCGGAGGCAGACGCTTAACTGACTGAGCCACCCAGGTGCCTAAACAGCAACTTTGTTTGTAAAGAAGCAAAACAATATTTTCCTTTTCATATTAAATCATAAAAAGGCAATCAATCAATGCAATCATAAAAACATCAATTGCTATTGAATTTTAAAATTAGCTGGAAGTTTCTTCCTACGTTTTTTTTGATAGTAGGAAAAACACGTATTTCAGCACACCTAAGATACATTTTTCACCTTTTAATATCTGAAATGAGGCTGCTTCTTAAAAGAGATGTCATGAAATTTTTAAAATTAGTTGTTTTTTTTTCTTTTCTTAGTGATATCACATAAAATCATTGTGCTTCCATTATGCTAAGCAAAATAAGTCAGATAGAGAAAGGCACTGCATGATAACACTTACCTGTGGAATCTAAAAAAAGGCAAACCTGTAAAAAACAGAGAGTAAAATGGTGGTTACCAGGGGATGGGGATGGACAAAACTGATGGTGTTTAAGGGTACAACCTTGTGACCGGTAGGAAATAAGCCCTAGAGATCTAATGCGCAGTATATTGAATATAGGCAATAATAGGGTAATTATGTAATTATTAATTAATTGTGTAATATAATAAATAGTGCTACAATGCAATCAAATTATACAAAGTATAAATGCATTAAAGTAACATGTTGTACACTTTAATCATGTACAGTGTTACATGTCTAATTTGTTCAGTAAAAAGAAAAAATAGTAATTGTGCTTCTTAGAGTTGATGGTTTCTTAGTTTTGATGACATATAATACTGAACAAGACAGTATTATGTTATACTATAATATACCCACCTGTGTGTAATCCATACAGAAGGGACATATTTTTTTATGAGGGTATTAGAACCTAATATTTGTATGATTGAGAAATTAGAATGTGGTCTTAAAGAACTTATACCAAAAAGCATGGGATATCTTTGGATATCTTTAAACCAGATTTACTCAAAAATATCAGTGGCTGATTTATCGAGTGCCTTTTTTGAGGAATATAATTTAATGGTTTTAATCTAATCTGCTTCCGCATTTCTATTTCTGGCTTTACTGGGTTTATTAGAGAAGACCAACTTGCCACTGAGAGTGTCAGCCAGTTCTTTTACCAGAAATAATGATTTCAGAGTCCAAGCGATGTGGATGTCAGCCTGGTATTTACTCAGTCTGAGGGGATTGTTTCTGTAGACAAACCATTTTGCTACTGAGAGCAATCTTAATACTGGAAGAAATAACTCATAGATTATTCTGAAGACAGTAAATTTGTCATCATCGCATTTCTTTGTATTTAAGAATGCTAAGACTAGCAGAATTCTCCTATTGGAAAATATGTGGTAGCCCAGGGAAAGCAACTGTTTCAATATTGTGGTTGATTCTGGGCACCCAGGATAACTTAGTGTTGCTCCAGATGGCCGACAGGTGTTGTCATGAGGGCTGCCCACCTGTCCTGGTTCATGGGGCCTTCCAGATACACACACGGGTCCTGGTAACTATGCACCCTTTCCATGGAGTGTAGGGTTATTCTGGCCTCTCAAGTGAAGATTCTGTGTTTAAGATATAGCTTCAAAGAGCTGCGTTGTTGCCATCACTGACAGACAGGCAGAATTCTCACCTGGCCCAGGTCATCCTGGCTGGATCAGGCCATGGCTCAGGAATATTCAGCTTGCGCAAAGAACCTACATCATTTTGTGAAACACCAGATTCGTCCACACAACCGTCTATAATGAATCCAAGATCCTCCCAGAGAAACGTTTGCCCCAAACTCCTGGACACCAAGGCTTGTATGACAGGGGCTTCCCTTGGTAAGAGAATTAGGATCTTCTTTTAGTGTCGAGTATCTTTTCTTGAAGTATACCTATATTCAGAACAATATATAAATTATAATTCTCACGAATGGAATGTATCTGCATAACCAGCATCCAGCTCAAAACCCAGACCATTCCCAGCACCCTGGCAGCCTCCCTCACGTCCCTTCAATCCAGTCACTCCCCCAGGAACCTCAGGGCCTTACCGATGTTAATCTCCATGAAGGAGCTTGCTCTATATTTTGCCGAGTCCCATGAATTAAATGGCTGCACGCTCTTCATTTTTAGTCACATCCTCAATACGGAAGGCACTTTCTACTCATGCCAGCATTTCTGAAGCCTGCCTTCAAGGTGTTGGTAGGTACAATGAGAAGGTGGTGCCTCAGTTTTTTTTCACAGAAAATTCTCAGGTGATGCAGATGTGGTTTTTCACCTTTGTGCTTGCGGGGGAACTGCTACACCATACTCTAGGTTCAGAAAGGAACCACTGAGAAAAAAGAAAATAGGATGTTGGGGGGCATCTCCCAAAGGAATTGTGATAGAGGCAGAAGGAACAGTCCTGGGGCAAATACACCGTCGTAGTGATATAAGTATCTTCGTGATGGCAGAGGGAAAGCTAGGGTTTTCTGAATCGAATAAGCAGAGTATCTAAATGCATAAAATGAGGGGAAATCCATAGTCGGGGGAGATCTTGGATAATGAACTCTTTAAATGTGCAAAAGTAATGGGGACCAGCTTTCTGATCCACTAGCTTATTGTCTACATGAACTCCCCAATATGATCAATGCAAGGATCAGAAGAATAGCTCTGTGGAATAGTTGGGGTTCTCTTTCTTACTATTAATGGGACAGCAAGACGGGTGGGGAGGCGGAGAGAATGGAGAGGTCAGTTAGCCTCAGCTCCACACACTGCAGGGATGGTGTAGAGGGAAATGGACTGGGGCCATCAACTCTTTTCCATAGGGTTGTCAATACAAACTTTAGAAAATTAATTCTAGGGATGTTAATATTTGACCCAGGGGCTTTTGATTGTGTATGGCCTGGGAATGGGGGTGGATTGGGCATGTCACTGAAATTTGGAGTGGGCTCCTGTCCACCATTCTGAGAACTGTATCCCCGGCCTGTATGATTTAGCATGACAACCAGATTACATTTATACAATTAATTAATGTTTGCTTGACCACTTTTATCCAATTTCTTTCCATAGCACATAAAAGAGAACCTGACATAAATTTCTCTTTCAAAACAATTGACTTAGCAACTGCTGACCTTCTGTTCTGTCATTCTAAGGATTGATTGGATATTGTTGAATTGTTTCATTCTACAGTAATTAAACATAAAATTAATTATACTAGTAACCCATTATTTCTCTGAACCAAGGACTAAGTCATTTGTTTTCGCTTGGTTACTCTGAGAATCTGCCATCAGATGAACAGGAGAAAAAAATATCATACTGTTGCAAACAGAAACTAAATATTTTAAGGCACATTTTAATGGCTAAAATATAATCTGGAAACTTCTAATTTCCATATGCGCAGCATATTGAATTTGTTTAATGTAATTTAGGCCATAAATCTTTTACCTTATGATATGCTCATTTAAATATTTTCTCAGGTGGCTAATCATTTAGAAAACATGTCATAGAGGAATATATGTTAAGAAAGAGAGACGGATGGATAAAACCACCAGCGTCAGTAAAGTCATCATGAATATACAATCCTTGATTTGGTTTGCTGCTCAACCAAAATGAGATTTAGTTCACAAGTCATTTTCTTTGTTAGTTTTATATAGAAAACACTTAAAATTACCCTGATATTATGAGCATTGACTCTGGTACTGAGAGGCACAGAAGTCTGACAGGACTAAATTATCAAAATGTATGTGCTGATAGAAACCAAAATAGGTTTTTGCGGTTTTCATTAGTGCAAGTCATATTAATTTAATTAACATGATTGAAGATAATATCACTGGATGAGGCAGCAGATACCTAGCCTTGACCTATTACTCACCCGTAGGCCATAAAATGATGCACCTGACAAATGGGTATGGGATCTCATATATTTCATATTTGGAATCGGCCTTTGCTATGGGTTTCCCTGTGGCTTTGGGATACATTTTGAATTTCATCAGAGGAAATTCTTGGTGCTTTTCAGAATTCATGATTATGATCAGTGTTTTAAATATTGAACAGATTCTTGGATAGAGTCTTGGCTATAACTGGTACAATTTGGACTGTCATGATGTCTCTGGTTGCCCCTGCTGAGCACCCTTTTTACCTGGGCATTGTGCCTCCTCCTTATGTCGAGAATCCTCTCCTAACCTGCCTGTGTTGCTAGCTGGGACTGTGAATCATGATATCCCACCACTCTGGCCATGAGAGTGGGTGTGGGGCCCCAGAGAGCCAATTAATGGCCCTTTTCAGGATTTGTCTAGTTCGAAATAAGAGGAATGTCCTGTGGCAAACAAGTTGCTTACTCTGTATCTAGTTTCCCCTTTTATCTTATGAACAAAATCCCACCATTATTAACTGATTGATTGATTTTTTTGAGTGGGAATGTCCCCAGTTGAAAATAACCATCTCCTTACACTTTCCTGGAGCCAAAAGTGACCTTGTTTCCCATTTTCCAGCCAATGTGATATAATTGAAAGTCTACTGTGTGAGACTTCTGGAAAATTATTGTCTTGATAAAAAGGGTCACTCTCAGCTGACAGGTGACTTTTGCCCTTACTCCTCTCCCTTCTGCTTGAAACATGGCATGTCTGAAGCCTAAGAACTATGGAGTAGGAATAGGGAGAGCGTTGAATCACTGAAACCATCTCAAGTGGCTACTCCAGCCTTAGTCTGCTCACCTTCATAATTCTTGCTATGTGAGAAAAGTAACACCTTTACTCAGTTATGTTCCTGTGTGTGGGTTGCTGTTATATTCAGGATCATGTGGTCCAATCTGCACAGTCCTTTCCCTGGGTTAGGGCAGCTTTATGGAGGAGGTCAGTCTGAGAAAATGTAGTCAATCCACACACACACACACACACACACACACACACACACACACACACACACACACACACAAAGAATCAAGAGACCAATAACAATTCCTGATCTTCAAGTCTCTTGTATCCAGAATTTCTGTGCAGCCTGGGGCCGTATTATATGAACCAGTGGAACCCTGTTCTGCTAAAGTTTCCTCAAGTTTGGTTTCTGTCATTTGCAGATAAAAGAATTCCTGGAGATAGGAAAATAAAAACAAACATACTGTCTATGCAACAAATATCTAAAACCGATTAGTGCTTATCTTTCCTCCCTATTTGCTGGGATGGGAAGGAAGAAATTGGGGTTCTGGGTGTGATAGTGCCAGCTGGGGGCTTTGGGGTGTCACTTCACATTCCAAATCTCAGGTCTCTCATCTTCAAAATAACAAGAGTGGATTAGATGACCCCTAGGGTCCCTTCAGTTCCAAATTATTATGATTTCATGCTCATTTTCTGAAGTGTGGACTGGAAGGGCAAGAATGGAAGACATAAGTCAACTATGAAAGAAATGTATTTAGAGATGGTCTATAAATGCCCACTCCTACAAATTAATGAAAAAGAACGAAGTTATGGCACAAGTAGGAATTTGCTGTGGATATGGTCCACAGGCCGTAAGTGTTATCTGTCTAGGAAGGTGGTATGTATAGAGTGAAGGAATGAGACAGGCTTTCCTGAGGATTAAATTACTTCTAAGCACCTAATTTTAGATCTGGAGAGGACTTTCATCCTCACGTACTCAAAACCATCATAATAATAACTACCAATAACTATGTCCTATGAACTCTGCATGCATTATCCCATTTCATCCTCCTAATAATGCTGTGAGATATACAATCTATTTATTCTCATTTGTAGTTATTGTTTTTTGTGTGTGTGTGTTCTTTTTTTTTTTTTTTTGGTTATAATCTGAATAAGGCCCCATTTGAAAATAGTTGGAGCTTAGTATTTGCTTTTTCTAATAAAGCAGAGAAATCTGAATACCAATGTTGACTCCAAAGCTATTTCTCCGTTTTCTCACTGCACATTAAAGGAAATAATGGGTTCCAAAGGATATGTTGATTGGGAGTTAATTACATAATTGCATCCAAAACAATTTAGTTTATTAATGTACCAGTGCAGGAAAGGTTTTTCTACCACACAGGCGGGTGAAAATTCAGAGGCACTCATTGAAACAAAGTTGCTTTGACCTGGGAGAAGATAGGAAGTGGACAAAATCTATGTACAAGATTAGCTTTGTAACAAATGTTGAATCAGATTTAAGAGCCTTCAAATGGCTCCTGTCCAGGAGCCCATTTTCCCCTCATGGACCGGGTTTTGAAGGGAGACACAAGTAACATTTGTTGACCTCCTCCTGGGAGGCAGGCTCCGGGCTTAGTCCTCTCCACACTGCATCTCATTTAATCTCTAGGGGAAATAGGTATGATTGATTCCATCTTACAGAGGAGGAACAGAGAGCTTAAGTAACTCGCTCCAGGTCACACAGGCAGGAAATGTTGGTGGAGCTGTGAATCCAGGTTTTACACCCACCAGAGCCCAAGGTCTTGAAATGTGGTGGGAGAGTCATATGTCCGTTTTCCCAGTTGCATGATGGGAACCATGGGAAAGTCCACATGTGTAACCAGTGAAGGGAAATGTAGGCTGTAGATGGAGACTTGTTTTATTCTCTGAGATGGCCAACAGCTGAGAACAAAGAGTTTAACCTGAAGAAAATTAGTTGGGTAGGCTGTATAACTAAACCTGTTTTCATCCTCCAAAGGTTTTCTCTCCTTGCTCCAGACCCATGTTGAAAGCAACATTTTGTAAGATTTACTGAGCTGATATCTGGGCTCTGGGCGTTTTCCTCAAAGGACATAGATGTCAACCTCTTATTTGGTTCTTCCCTAGCATGAGGAAGATGCCCTGGTAGATCTGTTTTTCTGTCTCAAAGAAAGGTTACAAATTAAGCTATTTCAATGTGATGTTAATCTGAAACACTCTCCTTGAAGTGAAAGAAAACAGAACAATTGCATATCACTCTGATATGGGGAACAGAGGAAGAGAAAATATTTAGTTATCCCATTTCAACAAAAGGTAATGGAATGGGTTTGGTTCCTGAAAATAACGAGCGCCCCTCCTGTCGACTCTTTTCCTTCCCTTCCATTCAAGTTAGGTTTGTAAATTCTGAAAAATCTCCAGGGAGGCAGATAACAAAAACTTCCTCTTAGTAACCCTCTAAGCCCATCTCAGCACTTAATAATCCTTATGTAAGGACCTTTTCCCTCTAGAGCAAACCTAAATCATTATGTGGCACGTTAATTCCATTCCCTCTCTTTTCTCCAGTGAGAAGAAAGAACAGCTGTTTACCATCTTCCCGAGAGTAGAATTGAACACACTGAACAGAGAGGCACCAAATCACCCTCAGGCTTCCATCATGTAGGCAAAATAGCATTGCTGTGTCGGTAGTTCTCAAAGTGGTTCCCTGACCAGTGGCATCAGCATCTCTGGGAACATGTTAGACATGCAGATTCTCGGGCCCCCTCCCTGCTTAATCAGAGACTCTGAGGGTGGGTCCACCAGCAATTGGTGTTTTAACAAAACTTCTGGGGGATTCTCATGCTCCCTGAAGTTTGAGAACTGCTGATAGGGTAGCCATGTGGACAGATATGGGTGATTATTACTAATAATAGTCTTTATCATTCATGTTTTGGTAAAGTTTGTGTGTATGTCTGTACGTACCATGCATATATTTGGTGTATTTATTTATGTGAGACTTACTGGCAGGCAGTAGTACACAGATTTCTGTGGAATTGAAATTTAACAGATGTAAATGAAGGTACCCTCGGTCTAGGCACAAACGTTTAGAAGTGATAGTTTGGTTGCGCCTATCTGGGTTTATGTAATGAAACCCTACCTGGGTTTCAACTTCTGAAAATATAGGTGGAATATAGAAAATAATGAGAAAGGAAAGCCCTCTAAACAGATAACCATTATTCACTTTTTTGTGTTCTCTCTCAGACTTTTATTTTTTGTGCAAAACAGATGTGTTTTCCCAAATGGGGTCATACTATGCATATGGTCTTCTCACCTGCATTTTTAAGAAGAATATGGCATGAAAGCCAATAGAATCACACACACACACACACACACACACACACGTGCTCTCACACACACACAGAATCATTTTTAATAATTGTATGGCCAGTTGCCTATTGATGGACTGTTAGGTTATTTTCAGTTTTTCTGTCTTTCTTTTTAACCTTTATAGAAAGCCAAAGTTCTGTTAAGCAGTGAAAAAAGTGGAGATAAACATCAATATCCTTAGATTTGTATGGTCAGGCCCTCATGTTCTATACCAGCTTTATGAAAGTTAGAAAACCACATGTTAGCTCGACTTCCATTTCATTATAAGGCCCTCCATTTCATGAGGAGTTTCTTTCAGGTTTTCTTTGGGTTTATAATTAAATATGATTGGAAAGACTTTTCTTAGGGAATGCTAATGTGTGGTACATTCTACACACCAGCAGTTCTTTTATTCTTAAAGAATGTATTTTGAAAGTTTTTTTCAATTTATATGTAAGTTGACTTATTGGTATCTTTCCCTTGATTGGTTGTGGCTGCAAATATATAATTTTAGATTATTTAGGTTTAGGATGAGTTTATAGCTGTGAGATATGGAAAAACTAACTAGACCAGTTTATACTTGTGAAATATGGCAAAACCAACTAGACCAGTTTATGCCTGTGAGATATGGCAAAACCCAACAAGAGAGCATGATAATTGCATCATTGGCTCAGGCTTCATGACTATGTGATTGGAACCATCTTTAATGATTTCAGTTGCAGTACAACCTTTGAAGAAGAGTTATAGCCTGAAGGAAGTTTGGAGACTCTCCCACACATTCTAATTGCTCCAGTACATGTGCAGGTGGTAACACCCCCATTTTGAACCTTGTCCTTTACAGAAACTTTCTTGATACTATGCTCAACAAAATGTTAAGCTGCTCTTGGACCACTGACATGCTTTATCTGAACGGAGCTGTATTGACGGACTCTCTCATTGTTTTTCATTCAAGCTTAGTCTTGGGAACTTGGTTATACTGAAATGAGATTAATGTCTTGAAATGTTACCCAAATCTCTTAGCTAGAGTCTTGACTATTACAGATTCTGTGGCCCAGTCACCATAACTCCTATTCTTGAAGAGGCTGAGAAGCCATAGGTTGGAAGACTAGAGACAAAAAGGTTTTCCAACATTTTCATATGGGTATATGTTAGTCGTCAGGGAATCTTGCCAGCCGTATGCTTTTGGGCATGGGCTGTGTCTGTGGAGGTCACGGTTGTGTTACAACACCTAGTGCAGGGCCTAGCCCAGTTAGAGATTCATTGAATACTGGCTGAAAGAGTGAATGAAAGAAAATATTTTTGTGACTATTTCAGTGGGGTAACCAGGAGTGCTGGTTTAAAGGATAGCTGGAAGGGTATATGAGAAAGCTTGCGAAAACTTTATAGAAACTTCCACCCACGTGCTATTTTATTTAATGCTTAAAATGAGCATGTCCATTGGGGGGGAAAAAAAAACCCAACTACTAGAAATATTTGTTTTGGGATCTCAACTCATGTTATTAAGATGTTCCAAAATATGGCATTTATTTGCTCAAATCCAACTTCTAGTAATAAATATTTGCCAAGGTAGGTATAGCCTAAATATCCAATGGCTTATTTAACAAAATAACTTGCCTAGAATAATCAAGAGTTCTCAAAGAACTCTTGATTATGACTAAGGTAGGCTATTAGGACGTGAAACACATCATATCCTTTTCCAAATCCTTTGAACCCTTGAAGATATATTTTTCATGTATTTCACATATTCACAATTTTTTGGCCTTGCATATTCTGCCCTATTTTGAGCAAAAAAACCCTTCTCCCACCATTTTCTTTTCTTCTCATGCTGTCATCTTAGGATATAAAGTGCTTTTCTTTGAATAGAGTAGAAAAAGAGAGATTGTGTTTTCAAACTATCCTGGTAAGGTATAATTTTTTAAAAAATTAAAAAATTCTGATAGCATACAGGGCTATATTTAGCAAATATTAATGCATTTAATATTCATATGAGTTGGGTATGACCATATTCTCATTTTGTGGGCGAAATTGAGGCACAGAGAGGTTAACTAACTTTTCCAAGTTCACATAGCTAGGAAACAGAAGAACTGGGATTCAAACACAGACAGCTTGGCTATGGTTCATGCTCTTATGCATGTACTATGTACTGTATTATCAAGCTTTTCTGGGATTATTGCTCTTATTTGGGTCATCCGAGGTCATTGCCTTCAACCTTGGGCTTGAGGCAGAAAGTTTCATGTTTGAGGATTTATGGGTTAGGAGGCTAAAACATCTGTCCAGATTTTCTATTTTTCTAAAAGTGATGAGCTTAAAAACCTGTAATTTGTAAAGGATAACCATTTCCAAATTGGGGAGGGAGGTTTTTCTACTTTTTAAGTGGGAATTTTATGAGAATGAAAGAATTTACTGAGAGAAATGTGAAGTTTTGTATCTGAATTCCAGTTATGTTATTTTTTCTAATAAAGGTTAACATTTCAAAGGGATAGTTGGCGATGAAGACTTGACCTAGAATGATGATGTTTGCAGGTACCTCCCTCTTTTTTTGCTCTTTCTCTTCACCCATTCCTGTAGAAAGTGAAAATGCCAGGAAGAAAAATGAGGAAAGAGGTAGTATTAAATCTGGTACAGGTGCTATTTTCATGGGTGTAGGGAAGTTTTAGGTCTCCTATTTTTTATATTCTCTATAAAGCTTAATTACCATTCTTCAGAGATCTACAAACTGCAACAGAGCCCCAGATTACTAGGGAAATGTATTTTATTAACTTCACTTGTTTAGTGCTCGCTTCGGCAGCACATATACTAAAACTTCACTTGTTTTAAGGAGGAGACCATTATGAAAGAAGAGGAAAAAAAGAGTGAAAACCTATGAGATCAGAATCGATCTTACCACTCAATTGAATGACATTTTTGGAGGGAAGTAGAGTTTTCTGATTTTATTTTTATTTTTAATCCTTTTTAAAAAAGATTTATTTATTTATTTGAGAGAGAGAGAGAGAGAGAGACAGAGCATGAGCAGAAGGGGCAGAGGGAGAGGGAAAGAGAATCTCAAGCAGACTCCACACTGAGCACAGAGCTGACTTGGGGCTCGATTTCACACCCTGAGCCTAAACCAAGAGTTGGAGGCTTAACTGACTCCATCACCCAGGCACCCCTTATTTTATTTTTTTTTTTATGGTGTATCTTGTTCAACTTTCTTATAGAAAAATAGAAGAAAAAAAAAAGATAACCACCATGAGTTAGTTTCAGCTTCCCTAAGACCAGAACTTAATTTGGCAGCTCTCCAAAATATCCTCCTAAGAAAAATCTACCAATTCTATTTTCAACTAAAATTAGGGAAAGATATCATGAAGTGTTGAAGTACGGTTTTATGTAATTCAATGTGCAGGTTTGAATGCTTTGCAAATTAAGGCAGCAAAAAGTTGAAACCTTTCAACTCTAGTGGATGGATAAAGTCTTCATCCTTAAAATGTAATGAACATATGCAAATCATGGAAAATATTTTCTGAATGCCAATTCTTTTGCCACATGTTAACGAAGATTGTTTCACAGTTCCAAACCAGTCATTGAGGTTAGTTTTGCTTCTTTCTCTTACCTAGTGAAAATATCCTAAGTTTGTATGCAAAATCCCCATATCCTTTTGACTTCTGACGGAGAGGTGACAAATATTGCAAACAAGCAGTCAAATCCTGTCCATTAAGACTTTTGACAATACTATTTATGTACATATAAACTTTAAGGGTACATGGAGATGGTTAATTAATCCTTCTGTTATGATCTTTATTTTTCCCCTTCACTTTTACAAAGGAAATTGATAAGGAATAAAAATGACGAGAACAAGCATGATCTCTGACCAAGTTACCTGGATTTCCAATTTGATAATATTCTACTGAAGAATCACTTATAAGGGGGAGTCAAATGCACATGTTAATGGTAGTGTTAAGGGGGAGGTGGTCAGGAGTGGGGGAGATGGGGGTGGGTGGAGTGGAGAAGCAACACAAAAAGAGACCACAGCCTTCTACCATGCGCTGCTGGTGTTTTCAGATTAAGATGGGGGATTAAGGAATTTTACTCAGCAATTTGAGATGCTTTGTTAGGGACTGAGGAGATTTGAGCTCCTTTGTTCTCAAACCACATGTTAGTGAAAAAGCAAACAGGCACTTAATCCTGACAGACAGCAGAACTTGACATCAATTTGCCCCTTGGGAGGTGACCAGGAGTTCTAGTTGACGGGCTAAAATGGCCAGCCCTTGTTTTCCTGGAGCCTAATGCCAACACTCCATCCTAACCTGTATTTCTCAGCAGAGTGGCCATGATCATTGGACTGACCAAGAGTTTTTAGACATTAGAGACCCTTACATGTTTACTAAAAAAATAAAACAGCCTTTTAAATGCAAATAATCTACAAGGGGCCAATATTTAAATAGATTTCAAACAGGTCTAATATTTTGGTCACTTGTTTTTGAAAATAGAATACAGAGAGGCTGAGATTCTTTCCTTTTGAAAATAATGGATGGTTTCCTCTAACAATAAAAATCACAAGGCAACATATCAATTTTGAGCCTATACATGATTGTGAAATAAACATCAATTCTTATGTAGATCTTTGAGGGAAGTTCTACTGAATAACCAATTATATTTTAAGGTCATGTCCTTCAAAGTCACTGAAGTAGGACAAAAGCAAACAAAATGAAAAGGAAAGAAATTAATGGCTTCTTGAATTGGATTTGATACATTAGTAAACTTAAGTGTACACAGTCGTACAGTCTGGCACATAATCTGAAATTGTGGTGTAAAGGCTAATTTTGCCATCTTGAGTTTGTGCCACCCTCAATCCATTGACCTAAAATGTACTTTTGGTAGGCTCTTGCTTTATTAAACTTTGGCGTATGTAGGGAAACCATTTGAAAATCAGAATTGAAGCAGAAAACTTATAAAGCATATTTCAAAACAAATTTTACTACGTTATGAAGATTTTCTGGTTGAATATTCAGCTAATCAATGGCTCCTGTACTCTGGTAGGGTATAAAAATCTGTTACATCTTAACAATTAAAAAACAAGTTTTGTTACCAATGCAAGGTGGTTATAGTTTTGCACTATTTACACATACCACTCTGAGTCAGACCACACCTCTGCTCCCACAGCTCTTGCCTACTGCTCACCTCCATATAAACTCAGGAAAACCTACCTCTTCGTTAACCAACTACTAACTGCTAAACCTACCTCTACACTAACACGGTAGGTGGATTTTCTCCATTCTGATATGAATTCAAAAAGTTCTTCTTAAATAACCATAGAATTATTATTCAAAGAATCTTTCTTTTAGGATTGGTGAGACCCTCTCTATGTTTAAATAGCACCAAACTCATATTCAAATGACCATGAACACAGGATGATGGAACTTTTTGTAGAAGAAAATTGATATTACTTCAGGTGACCAAATCTGGTTGTTTTTGATTTTGAAACTTTAATTTGAAGGAAAAATGTCTTCGCATTGGCCAATGGAATAAACTCATAAAGGTGTTTATATGCTTCGTTGCCAGATCTGAAGAAGAAAGACCATTTCCATGACTTTGCATGTCCTTCATTATTTATTACAAACACCAGTGGGAGAAAAATCCAAAATTTAAAATACTTCAGAGGGACACACAGTCATTCACTTCATTTAAAACAATATATGCTAGAATTTAGATGGCCTTTGAGTTGTGTTGTGGTTCTTTGTTTTTAGGAAGGTTTACCGGGCATATTATAAGGATCAAATGCAGGGTGAGCTAAAATCAGAAACATGGTATTCGTTCATTTAACTCTGGTACAGTAGAGCAAATTCAGGGTGACTCAAGGGACACAATGTCTTGTAAAACATATGTACTTAATATAAGGGTCATAAAACTTATTAAATTAAAAGCTAGGTTAAAAATAGGAAGAAAATTTATGTTGCTGTCTAAAATAGCAATAATTTCCCTTTGGCCTTTCTCTTTCCAAGTAATATGGATTCTGGTCAGGAGGAAAAAAAAAAGCTAACTTATGAAATCTTCATTTTGTAGGACCAAATGCAAATCTTTTTTAACTGTGGCATGCATCATAATGGACAAGTGATATGGCTGAAAATAGAGGAGCAGGAAGAGAAGATGTTAAACCTTGAAAGTGCACTCATGTCTAGGTATCAAGGTGACCTTGTCACTGAGCCTGAATGACAAACTCTACTAGTGCTAGCAGGTGTCCAGGAAGAATAGTTTAAGGGTTATGAAGACAATAGAAACACTGCTTTTTCAATAGTTGATCTGGCCATGGGGCAACAGTGAAGGGGCGTGGAACATGAACAGTCTGGGGCTGCTTGGTTGGGATGCAGCAAAGCGTCCCCAAACAAAACCTTCCATCTTTGTTCAAGCAAATCCTGGGTTGTACAAAGTCTATGGAGCTCAGAAACCTTGAAGTCAAGACTGACCTTCTATTTGCACCTCACTCTGCTGCTGGTGGGCCACATTGGGGTGAAAAATGACACATTACCCTGACAAACAACTTCAAGGGTTTAGGATGGAGGGTGGCCTCAACTTAGAAGCACCTGTGTCCCCTTTTAATCCACATAGCTAAAATAGATTGAGTTTGCTCAATTTGATAGCCATTTATCCTCAACATGATAGCCGTTTTCCTAGTTGGTGTTCCTCGATGTAGCATCTTAGGATTTGGAAACCAATATAAATATCAATTTCCTACTATTGTATTCACACAGGGATTTATTTGGAATTTTATCTTCACACACAAGTCTTAAGGCTATTGAGAAGTAACCTTGCTTGGTCATGTACCTGTTTGCTCTGAGCCCCATTCCTGCTCTTTTCTTGCTCTTTCATATTCTAGGGGGCTTAGCCCTGCAAAGTACATTGCCATCTGCCTCCTACAAAGGTTCTGCCAAGGGAGCCTCTGAATAGAGAGGAGGGGAGAGGCTGGGATAGTCCCTGCCCTATCCCTGCATGCTTTCAATGTGGTTCTGGCAATAGCTGCATCTCCTCTGAGGTCCTAGAACCTGTCCCCTTTCCTTGGTCCCTTCGATCTAGGGCTGGCAGTGGCTTCCTGCTATTGCCAAACTCTTGGCAGGTCTCCATTTGACTTTCTAGTTCTTTCAATACCTTTGTGACTAGTTTGTTAGTGTAAATCCCCCTGTTGAACTATCTGGTGGTGACTCTAGCTTCCTGACTAGATCCTGACTAATGTAACAACTGACTGCTTTTTCACTTGAGAGGCTATGTTTTCAAAAGATGATTCTGTTTGAAATCTTTGGGGGTGTTTCATTGTCTGCTGACCAGTGGGTACGCTGCTGAGTCCCAGTGGTCACTTTGGCAATTGGCACCCTCGTTGGGAGAAGTGGAACAACGTTGGAAGGCAAAATGAGGAAGTAAGAACCTCTAAGGACCTTTTTAAGATGGATATTTTAGGGCTACAAGAGAAGGCACGTTGAAGGGGACATGCAGATATGTTGTTGACCTTGGCTAACTCCCCTGAGCTGGACAGCACTGAGCATGAACATGGAGGCTTCCTGTGGCCCTTGGGAAAACTCTCCCCAAACCGCATAATACATTTTTCTTTTGTCTTTGAAGTCATTTTTTTTTTTTTTAAATTCTGCAAGTATCCTGCCAGTGTAGAAACAGTCTCATTTGAACTAACATGGGCAATACGCACATGCACACTAAGAGGTTCCACTAACTTCCTTCCATCAATAAAGGAACGCTCAAAGTCATAAACCAGGTTCTCTCTCTCTTTTTGTTCTCCCTCTTCCTCTACTTGGTCACATTCCTAACAGAACTAAAGGTTGATTTCCATGGTAAACCTCATAGGCTGCTATCTGAAATGAGTTTGCCCCAAAGAGCTCTAAATGCTGGGGGAGAAAAATACCCAAACCCCAAACAAAACAGCTTTGCCATTCAAAATACCCTCTTGAAGCCTGACATTTGCAGGGACCTTGGGAATACAGTATGTGGGGATTTTAATCCTATTTCTCCAGTGACAGCTGGACCTGGACCAAACAGTTCTGCCACTAACATTGTCATTGGGTGGGATGAGTGGAGCTGGAGGAGACCATTATTTTTGCTTTTAACTTTAGAGCCTTTGGGCATCCATTCCCCATTCACAGAAGTCACACTGGCCTGAGCCGTATTTTCATCAGGCTCTCAGTAAGGCTTGGGAAAGCTTGAGAATGGAATGCTCATTTTTTTTGAAGTCTTTCTTTTGAACCCACTAATTTTATGAAATTTAAGCACATTGTTCATTGTGTAATTATAGATGAAATATTAGAGAAGTGGACTAATTACACACAATGCACTCAAGCCCAATTAAACTAGCGTCTGTGGTGAATGTAAGGGTATTCTCTTTCACTAATAAGAAATACTTTCTGAACAACAGAGAATAAAATCATTAAATTGGATATGCTGTGGAGATTATAAATATCCTATTAGCATAGAAAATGAGGGTTAACCTTATTTAATCACCGCATGCCAGATCATCAAAAGTCATATTGAACCCCTGTAATGTTACTGTATCTGTTCTGGAAAATAATAATAAAAAACCCACTATTAATGAACATAGCTCACTAGATGCTATTCTCGTGTACTAAATTAAACTGTTGGAGAAACTCAAGTATTCCCTTAATTGCTTAACAAAATGGCAAAAATACTTTTATCTGTTCATGGCGATATTACGGCTGATTCAGATTTATGTCATCCTAGGAGCTGGAAAGGTGTGTCTCCCCCTAGCTAGGCAAATTAGCCTACTTCAAAATAAGTAAAATATATAATCCCTTCTAGCAAGTACCACAAGTGACCTTTTGAAAATGTAAATTAAGTGATTGCACACCCCAGGGGTGTGTTCAAAATGAAAATGCATGTGCTTGAGACATTGTGCCACCATTGCTTCAGGTATTAATTGGCAGACCATGAACCCAGGGACGTTTGTGCTTTAATCTGGGTCACAGGACATTCCAGGACTCTTGCTTTTGTGATACATCGTCAGGTCTAGGTAGAGCAACCGCTGTAGTTCAGCAAGAACAAGGAGTTATCCAAATTCAAGTTCTCCCTTATTCAAAGTACAGGCTGTGTGTTGTCACAAGAAAGTCATGACAGCAGAACTGAAGGCAGCAAGCTTACGTATCACTCGCGTGGCCCATAACTTGCACAGCTGAAAGATAGAAACCAGTGAACAGGGATGGATTCCTCGGGAGCAGGGCTTTGTTGGGACAGAGTGAAAGAGCTGAAATCAGTCTTCCTTTTCCTCCTTCCCTCCCTGTTTTTTTCTCTTCCTTTTTTTTCCCTCCCCGCCTTCCAAAGAGTTCTTGTTTATATCCCTCCCAAGATTTGAAGGTTGTTTGCCTTTTATTCTTGTAAAAATCTTAAGGAGCCTGGAATATAAACATATTTATGAATATTGAGAATGATTGTGACTATTACAACTTTATGTTCCTAATTAGGTGCATTTATTATTTTTTTAATTAATTTTTTTAAGTAGGCTCCATGTCCATCGTGGAGCCCAGTGCAGGGGCTGAACTCATGACCCTGAGATCGAGACCTGAACTGAGATCTAGAGTCAGACCCTGAACCGACTGAGCCACCCAGGCGCCCTAGGCGCATTTGTTTTTTTTAAAAAAAACAAAATGTACACTTTTTTTTTTTTTTTAGTTGGGTCCTTCCTCTTACTTTGCCTGCGTCTTCTCCCCGAGAAAACAAGTTCAGTCCAAACTTCCATGAAAGCTCAGATGGAATTTCAAAGAAACGGAGAAGAAACTGTCGGTAAGAGGTTTGCAGGGGGCAGGGCAGCACACCCTGGTTGTCCCTCCCCGGGGGATGCAATCCAGGAGTACAGAAGGGTCTGCCTGGGAAGTTGAAATTTGAAAAAGCCAACAAAGACATAAATACAATGTGATTTGATCCCATGTGTTTCAGGATGCCAATGCAAAGGAAGCCAGGTGTATGTGCAAGAGAAACTATGGGGAACTCCTTTTGTGTCCTCGGGACCAAAGCCTGCTAAACCAAGGATGGAGCTTTTCTTTCGTTTCAGTTTTTCTCCAGGTTCCTTGGCTTTTAAGGTCACTTGCACCCATAATATATAATATGTATATTATATAACTATATATAACTATATATATATAGTTATATATATGTGTGTGTATATATATACACACACATATATATAAAAATCTTCTTTGGCTCCTTTCTGCTACAGAGAGGGCAGTGTGAAGTAAATAGAGTGTTAATAATAACAGCTATTTTTGCCCTTTTGAGCAAACCAACAAGTAAGAGTTTCAGCTTTTATTTTTGTTCTCCTTAAATCCAATGAAAAGGTGCTCTGCCTTTCAGGAGTAATTTTTACAATTCATTGGAAGTGCTGGGTGCATTAAAGACAGTCCTGTGCCTACACATTTTAGGTGAGTTTGTGGGTCTGCCATGACGAGATCACTTCAAGTCGACCTTCTTCCTTCTTTTCTTTTTTATTCTCTTCAGGTCCAGCTTGCATAGTGATTTAGCCAGAGCTCAGCATCATCACATTATGGGTAAATGGTTTGGTTGTGACACAGGATCATTTTGACTTCAGAAAAGCAGTAGTCAGTGTCTAGAAGGAAAAAAAAAAAAAGCTCTTTATTGAGACGATCAAAAGGGACATAAAGGCAAAAACTGACTTTCACTGCAACAGGACTGAGGACCAGGCCTCCAGTGTCCTTATTGTAATTCATTGCTTATTTCTAGGCCCCATGATAGACTTCTTCCATAACAGACAGAGGACTTTGTGAAATTGTAAATGAGTCTGACTTCAAGCACTCTGTGGAAATATATTCTCCCCCTATAGCACATCCATTATTTCTGCTTAGTTATGGTGGCTCACATTTCCCGTAACTATCAGAGAGAACTTAATTCCACTCACACCGCATCACTTTAAAACTGTGCAGCCCTCTTAATCAACCTTTGTATCAGCCACAAATGTGCAGTATGACCTAACTTGAAAATGTCTCAAAGTGCTGACTCAAACTGTTAGTGAATAAAGGCTAGTCATTACCATTATGACACTAATGTGATGCAAAATAAAATTGAGTTGCATCAGCTGAACATTAGTTTGCAAAAATATTAGTGATTGAAGCCATTTTCTGTTCATATTTTATTTATACTTGTATAATGTATATATACATACATATGCATATATTTATTTATTTTTTGTTTTTCTGTAACAGTCTTGCAACGAAATTTTTAAGTGCAGAGGAAGTCACGTTTTTAACACTGACGAAGCCACTAGATTAAAAGTAGATCGTATGTACATAATGATCTCCCCTCTATCAGATGAAGACATATGCTTGCTGAGTTCTTATTAGAATATATATATAGATATAAGCACTAATGTATGAAAATTATCTTTTTCCCTGTACTTTGGTGCCAGATTCTAAGATTTTCAACAGCCTTAGAACTATTTATTACTTACTGCTTTGCCTCACTCACAGATTCTCTGACTTTCATGTTTTGGAATAATAAGGATTTGAATTTATTTCTTTTATGGACTCTTTCCAATTTCTTTACTTGACCAAGAAAAATTTTTTGAGATAGAAATACTCTGAATAAATATTGTCATTAATTACTTTTGAGCAAAAGAAAGTAGGATATAGGACTGGAAATTATTTAGCCTCACCCCTACCGATGATACTTTAGGGCATGCACCATAAATTATTTTTTTCTTATACAGTTTAGATGGTTTTCAAGAAACACACATGTGCTTATTTAATATTTACACATCCCCGAGCTAGTATTGGTTTCAATCTGTAAACTGATCATTAATAGTTGAAAATAAATTGGCATGAATCTTTCCTAAATTAGAGAAATTGTCCCAGTGGTCAATCAGAAATTCTGCTCTGCATCCCAGTTTGGGTCTCTTGAATTCTGAAAATTCTGAACACAAAAGCTATGCATTAGTGATTAAATACTTCTGATTTTATTTATTTAACAGTGAGAACAAGTCAAGCACACAAATACAAAGAAGATGGGTTATTCTTTAAAATTTTCAAGGATAAGAAGTTTTGGCTATCAAGAAATTATTTAACTTGATAGAGTGGCGATATATATATATATATATATATATGTAGACACTCTTTGTTAATGTATCACTACAAGTAATCGGTAGAAAATACAGCTAAATTAAAATGCTGACAAGCTTAGTTCATTCACTTCTTAGAAAAACAAGTAAAACCTTAAAGCAAGATGTGTAGAAATTTGCTACTATGTGATGACTTTAGTATTTGAGTCCATTTTACATTATGTCACATGTGGTTTGGGCTGTTTTTATGACCTATGTTTTATTTCCACATTAAGATAATCCAGATTTTAAAAAAGTAAGTTTGAAAAATTTCAAAGCAGACTTGCCAAAACCAGCATTCAGCAGCATGGGTGCTCTTGAGCACACACACACACAGGCACACTTTCAATTTACCTAAAAAAAAGAGGATCGCCTTTTTCAGCTAAAATACCATTGTTCTTACTTTTAGGTTCCAGGGGAAAAAGGTGTGTGGGTGTGATTGCTGTAAATGGATTGCCAGTCTCTTAACAGTCCATCATTCTTAAATGATAGAAGTGTAGCAGCACCCTCTGAGAAAAATCTTTCCTGTGGATTTGACTTTGTCCACGCCAGGACAAATTGCGTGCAAAGTTGGAATAATTCTGAGATGTAAGACACCTCCACGACTGTCCTTGGAAGACTGAGAAGCTGACATTCCTCTTTGGAAGATGAGGGGAGAATGGCCCCCCTGCCCTCTTATTTGATGATTTACTGTGCTCTCCCCTGGGGCCACAACCGATGATCTGTAAGCTTGTTGAATTTTGAAGCAAATATTAAATATAATCAATATATAAAAATATTAAAAAAGAGAGAGAGAAAAATGCAATGAAAATTTATGACCTTAACATTCCTTCAGGGTCAAGCAATTTATCAAATTCTCTCACTTTCTGGTTTCAATTACACAGCCATTGTGGAAGGAACTTATTTTAGCAGGTTCATTTGCCTCAGTGGGGAATACAGGACTTTGGCCTAATGCTTCACCTTTAGTGCAGGCCATTTGAGCCTTAGAACAAATACCAATCATCACTCTTTGGGAAAAAAGAATCTGCATCGGCGTGGCCTATTGGAATGGGGTTTCTGTCAAGGTAAACGGTTGTCGGCAATGACTGTGGTAGAGTGGCGATAAATCCCATTTTATTGCTGAAAAATTCCAGCTTCTCTCCATGCCTGACAGCTCCCCACATTCTCATACCCATTTGGGCAATTTCTGCGCTATGTCCATCTGGTTCTCATTACCTCTCAACCTGCCTGCGTCTGATCCAGAAAAAGTGCAGGTCAGAAACAGGGGAAAAGAACCGAGGTGATGGACAAAACAGAAAGCAGGGGGGTGGCCCTTGGGGGTTGGGGTAGAGGTGAGGAGCAACAGGGAATGGGGGATCCCAGCTTAGGGATTTGCTTAGGCCCCAGTTGCTGGAAGGGGCCAGTTAGAGATATTACAGAATAATGACAGAGCCCCAACCAGGAAGCCAGAGGAACCTGTGTCTTTAGATTCAGGCCTTTAAAAGTCACCTGCTTTAAGGTGGAGGAGGGAGAGACAATGTGGTGGGTGGAGGGGGCAGATTAAGAGAAGCAGAGAAAGGACAGTCCAGCCCATTTCCTCTATTAAGGGCCTATATCAGGGAGCGGAGGACCTAGTCTAGAAGAGAAACAAGCATCAAGCATCAAGGAGCTTGGAGCGCCATGTACACAGTTGGCATGCTTCCACATATGGGGATAAAACTCTGCTAGAGATTCTATTTTGGTTCAAGAATATAATCTTTTGAAGATGAAAACTCTAGGGCCTTCAACAGAGCTGTCTCTATTCATTTTTCTGAGAAAATTAATATTTAAAATGAATGTGTCCTAATCAGTGCCGTTAGGATGGGCTCATTCATGGAATGAAATGACGGGACTAGCACTGAGTCACCTGGGTATTCATAACCCTACACATGATCACTTTCAGAACTGCTGTGCATTTATGCTTTCAGAAAGTTGGCCTCATTCTCTGAAGCTGAAATCCTTTTGATCATAATTGCTCCTGACGTAAATTTACCTAGAGTCACCATAGGATGCCTCCTGGGGACAAAAGAAGTAAATACGGTAAATATCTGACAATAGGTCTTACCAATAAGCCTCCTTAAAGATTAAGCGACATTCGACTAGGACAAAATTATATATTATAGATGTTTAATATAAAATTTGCTTGTTATTGTGCTGGGGTAATTATAATTAATACTAAAATAAAATTTATGGAAAGTATATTGAAGTATAAATTTGAAGATCCGGGAACTTTTAATAAAGAAAAAATAAAATTAGCTGAGTGGTGGGATGGATGGTAGTTATTTTACACCTCTTCCAAAGGCAAATTCTACATAAAAATGTCTTAAAACCAGGTAGGGAGTGTGTTCTGAAACATGTTGGAAAGCTATGGCATTGCTATGATTTGCAGACGGTCTACTATGCTAGGTGAGTTTGGACAGACAGTATCTCTTAGCACCTTCCACACCCCAGGGATGCAGGGTGCATTTCAGGTCTTCAAAGTTCACTTTTTTGACAGTGAGACAGCTAAGTGCTGCCACGAATGTCTCGGTTTCATTCGTTGAATTCCAATTTCAAAATTGTATTAAATTTTAGTTGCTGAGCTGGACCTCGTAGACAGGAGACACTGGCTTCAAAAATTTGAGATTTAATTTCTAAAATTTTAAGCCGTATGTGCTCAGAAGAAATTCTATAAAATGTACCTGAAGTTGTAAGTGAACACTGCATGGGACATTTAAGTGGAGAAAGAGATTGTCAGGATTTTAAATTAAAGTAACTAGATAATTTGGACTGAAGTAAATTACAGGTGATCAAAAATAGAAGTTTGTTATTTCGGCAGCTTTAAAATGAATACCTTTAGTCAACAAATACAGTTCTAAAACCGACATTTTCACGTATACGTATTAAAAGGCATAAACCTCTGGCTAGTACCACGTATCCATTAAAATGGCCATAGTGAACGGCATCTCTAATTTGGAAAGTAATTTCAGATTCTTAGCCCCAAAGAATCTCTCTCGCTTGAACTTTACTTTTCTGGGCTGTACATACATCAGCGATGTGATCATTGGAACTCTAAGGGATATTTGTTTCTCTTAGTAGCATAGCAGAAAATTAATGGCGTGGGGGAGGGAGAAGTGACAACTTAACGTGGTGCTTGATAGCTGTTTACTTATAAATGTGTGTCCTGATTTCAGTGTCCTATAAAAGAAAGGGAAAATAAAGAAACCAAAGCATTCATATGGCTTTTACGCAACTTAGGACACATGGAAGAAAGTGCTTAGAAGGCTAGTGAAATATTTACTAAACAAATCATTTACATTAAACTTTTATACACACAAAACCCAGAGCACCTACAAAAAGAGAACCAACTTGAGCCATAAGAAAATTTCGGCATCAAAATGGTTAATAGTATTATAGCTTCAAAAGAGCCTATTGGCTCACCCTCAAGGATGCCCTGCAGTTGTTGTGAAAGTCATCAGATGAAGCTAGCCTTCTCAGCTAGCCTTTAGATTTGTCTGCTAACAGTAAAAATACTATAATAAATCGGTAACATATGTTGCCAGGCAAGGAAAAGTGATATAAATAAAGAGACCAGGAGACCCAAACCAAGTGCAATGTGAAAAGAATTTAACTTTCAATCTATTCGTTAGCTAATTATCATTTGAAAAGTAATTTGAAAGTGTTACAGTTATTTGCTTATATTCTTCCTCATTTTTCTTTTTTTCTCTTCAGATTGCATTCTTACCCAAATACTCTTCGTGATTGCCTGCTTTGCGGCTTTGGGGTAAGTCCCAGTTTTCCACAACCTTAAGAAAAAAAAAATGCATAACATAAAAGATGCCAAAAAGACTTATGCGTCCTGATGTGCGGGTTTTGTGAAATATACATGGGTTTGTGTGGGGGGGGTGGGGAGCAATGTTGGTAATGAAATAAAGAGAAGGGGTTTGTTTCTGCAAGGATCAAGAGTGTGCGAAAGTGTGCATTGCAAACGAGGCTCCCTTTAGGAAAGCCACCTCTGGAATGGAAATGACAAAGCTTGGAACACACACAATCAATTATTTTCACTAGCATTTAAAATATAGAAAACAAAATCTGCTTTGGGAATTGACTGAATATTTTATTTAGCTTTTTTATTGAGACATCCTTTGAAAAATGGCATAATATAAATAGTTTTACAAAGCAACAATATAATCAATCTCTAAACTAGAATATAAATCAAGGATTTCATTAACTGCTAGTAGCCAGTTTAAATTGTAGTCTTGTCCATAATGTCTATCTATCTATGTATGTCCAAGTTATATTAAAAACCTTTAAATGGCTTTGTAATATCAGCTACATCTAGCTATTATAATAATTAATGGTACTGTTTTAGAAATCAATACATGTATTCTTGATAAATTCATATCCAGTTAATGGTGTAATTTAAATAAAAAATTAATGTAATAAAGGACATACAGAAACAGGCAGGAAATCTTTAAAGGTTAAGAGACAAATTTGTCTAAATTCATTTTTAAACTGTTTTGAAAAAGTTTATACTTAAAATCAGCTGAGATTTACCTTGTTTCTGTAAAACTAATCTTGCCATGTCTATTGATATCCAGTAATGAATCTGTAAGTTATTTTCTTTTTTAACTGTATTTAGTTACAATTACATACTTATGAATCTATGAGATACTTTACTATCGTTATACTCTTTTGCAATTATTGAATATTCTTTATAAAAATAGAACAAAGCTAAAAATCTCAAACCAGGAATTTATTTTTAATACATGAATGAAATGTAAATGCTTTATGTATATATTTTTATATCTATAAGTGAACTGTTCTGAGCATCTCCAGAGCCATATACAAATTTTATTTAAAGCGAAAAAGGACTGATTAGTTCAATAAATTTGCATGCGCAAGAGCCCAGCGTCTTTACTGCTTTCACTGAATGAACATCCTAGGAATTTGGAGAAAAAAAAGAAAAATGCACTGAAGAGTCTGAAATGTATTTTAACGCTGCACACGGGTGGAGAAACGCACTACAAAGAGAAGAGTGTATCATTGCTCTGATTTAAAAAATACGTACCAAAGGCATATTAAGGAATAACAAGATCTAGAAAAACAACTGGATGTTGTATGTTATCAAATACAATCTTAAATCTTTCCAAATAAAATTTCATTTGGTTTAGAGAGTAAGCGTTTTGCACAAAATATATTTCAGAATTATGCAGACCAGTCTGCCCTGCCATTCTCTGTGACATGGTGCAGAAATGTTACTTTAATCCACTGAGCTTTTTCTGACATTTTTCTTAACATTGCTGAGCCTTATTTAGAGCAGCAAAGGAGATGTGTGCAGTTTCCTTTGACACTGATGGGTGTTTCAAAATGTTACACGAGAGAGAGAGAGAGAAAGAGAGAGAGAGAAGATTTGCTGCCAGTCACTTTATCAACAGAGCTAGAGGAGCAATTACTATTTGTTAAAAGTTTACATTTCAAATGAAGCTAAATTTTAAAGAAGGCTCATCCTTTTAAAAGCCTGCTGCTTGGAAGAAGGGGAAGAGAATACACGTTAGTGATCACATGTTAAAGTGCACTCAAGTACTGGAACCATTTAAAATGTATTGTGTTTTTAGATGAAACCTACAGCAAAACCACTCCTAAGAGGCTTAATTTAGGTTTTATAGGAGGAACATAAAAAAGACCAGGTTACAGCAACACGCTGAAATATGGGGTACATTTTAAATATCTTCATTTAAAAACGTATGTTTATTTTCCCTCCTGGGATCACTAACGTGTGTCTCGGCAGAGAAAGCAAGGACATGCTACATTCTTAAAAATTATCTATTAAAGGGATCACATTCCAAGACAGGTTTGAGCATTTTTATTACTACCGATAACCTCTTAATTATGTCACTGCCTTCCACTTGTTAATCAGGGACATTCAACATGGTTAACCAGTGAGCGGTTGCCTTTAGATGACTACATTATTATTAAGAATTAAAAACTCATTTTATTCCCATCATCATGTTATTGCATCTATGATTTTAGTACTGTTAAAAACTTATTTACCTGCTTTAAATACAGAACACCTAAGAAAATATCTAGGTACCCATAACAATGTTGTTAACTACTTCTAGGTGCAGCTCATGGAAAGCTTTAAGGGATAGATAATTTTACTTTTCCTGTCTCACCGTGCACCCCCTCCCCCCATCACTGCCTTCTCCTCCCCCGCTGCCTCCCCCACCCCCTACCTCTCCCACAATTCCTATTTGAACCAATTTTAGGTTTCTTCTGTAGCCACTAGCATCTGAGATACTCAGAGACTTTTTTCAGAGAGGAAGGTGTAAGTGGAGTAAATAAAAATCATGTTTCACTGTTGCTTTATCAATCCTCTTGGGTAGTTTTTCTGCCAGCCAACCTGCGCTGTTAAGACCCAGAAAATTATGCAATAGTGACTTCTTTGAGGTTCTCTAATCAGATGATGGCGGGTGTTAGGAAGGAAAGACCCAAGGCCATGTTGTCGGCACTTAACGCTGGGCTTGGTCATTACTTGTCTGGTAGAGAGACCAATAAACAGATGATTACTATCCTATAAGGAGCCAATATTTTACATTTATCCTAGCTATTTCTTTTCTTTTCTTTTCCATGTCTTATAACAGCAAGTATTTGTCAAGAAGATCTATGAGGAATAACCTCGCAGGCCCCTAAAAATAAGAATTTTCCTAGTGTGAAATGATGCCCTTTGTGGAATGGTGAGAATGATTTTGGTCTTTATAAAAGCAAAGGTTTGATTACTTTAAAGTCCTTTTCTTTCAGAGGTGGACAGTCCCAGACACCACCCCCGCCTCCTGTTCCCTTCTCTGTCCATGACAGGTTCACAGCCTGCAACCAACGGGTTTTAAAATGCAAATATTTATATTGGAGCTCTGGCAATAACAGAGTCATTTTGCTTCCTCTGTTAGCCTGTGATAATTGATGCTTCATACCTGGAACTACGTTTCATTTATCTCTTTACACATGAAGATATTACATAAATAAGAGATAATTTATGGAAAGGAAACGACCATTTGCAATAATAATCCTAAATTTGACTATATAATCTTGAAAGACTTGAAGAGTCAAAGATGCAGATTTCTACAGTTTTAAAGAAAACTTGGTTGCAACTGGGAAATTTGTGCATTTTGGAACACTTACTGAATTTGAATGCCTGCATGGATTCAAAAAAAAAAAAAAGGAGGGATAAAAGGAAGACAGGAGAGAAAAGGTGCGAATTTTACACGTGCTATAAACTAATGCACTCAACCACATGTTTAGACTTCTCGCGACAGTCTCACTGACTTTCTCTTTATATCTGAAAATCATTTTGAAACAGCTTAATGCAAATTGCAGAATAGCGAGTCTTCTCAGGTGCCTTTTCTTCCGCGGGATACTCATCTTAGAGTGAACAGAGGTACACCTAGAACTGGGCCCCGATTTCACAACCTCATACAAAGCCAGGCGATTCTTGAGCCAAACAAACAAAGGGGGTGTAAACGATTTCATTTATTTTCATAACCCTCCTCTTGCACAAGAGCATCTTGCCGTCTTTGTCAAAGTGAATGACAACAATTTGGCTAACTCTCTCTGAGCTGCACTCAACAGTGACAGGTGAATTATCAGAGGCCCTGCACTTCTTATTATCAGAGGAGAAGCCATCAGGGGGACGCATGGAGGATCCCTCTCCCTTGTCACTATTTGTCAGTGGGACAAGGGCCACTGCTATGGGTAGCTGACAGGTAATTTCAACAATAACAATTACTCCTATTACTGGTGTCATAAACAATTCGCCCAAGGCATGACAATAGCCAAGCTTTATAATTCAATGCCATATAAGTAAATGCCAGCAGGTAACAAGTAATTTAGCTCCAATCAAGCTTTCACCCCAGCATTAATATTGTTAGTGCAAGAAAATGGAAAATTGAAAAAATCCAATATGTTAATGAATTAAGAGAGGTTCAAGGGCTAGACGGAGGGGTTGAAAAAGGGAAACCAAAATTATTATGGTGTCATATTTGGTGCCATCCCGAGGGCCAAAGAGCAGTGTAATTACTTGAAGATAAGAAGGGGAACCAGGATTGCCGTTGCCTAGGACTTCAGACCTGGGAAAAATGTGACATGGCCTTTCAGAATTCCCTCTCTCCAATTTCTGAAGGCTAGAAGTAGAAATATGAGAATGTGTATATAATGCAGCATTTCACTGGCTCCCCCCACCGAAATATTTCATATGAAACAGAGGCGTGAGTATCAAAGGAACATTTCCGTCTGTTGAAGAAAATCACATCAGCACCTGCTTCCTTTACATTAAGTCTTGTAATGAAACTATTTTAGTAAAGCCTATTTTTATCTGTGGTGAAGGTAAATGCTGGAAATCCCTCTACTCTCCAGCGGACCACCTTCTGGAAGTGGACTGACTAGAGGACACAGTCCAATCTTCCTCCATAAAACTTCCTGATCAAACGAATTTGCAATTTCAGGATTTGTCCAGCAAGACAATGTGCCATCCTGGTGACAGCAGTAAAAGAATTTGAAAATCTCTAATTAGGAGAGCTGCAGAGCAATTAACGCATGTCAAATTTTACTTCATCAAGTGCCACTCTAATTTTCCTCTAAAAATTAATGGATTTTTTTTCTTTTGGTATGTGTGTGTGTCCCCTTAAGGCAATGTTGATTCAAATCTGCTCAAGATGCAGCGTTGCACAGCTAAGCATCTTCTTGATTACAATCCGCCACACTTCTAACTGCGCTCATTCTCACTGCCACGGATACTTTGTCAACAGTCAAATTACACCACGCTGATAACAATGCATAATGGTGTTCCTCCTCCGAGGCCCCTGGCAGGAGATGGGGTTCATAAAAATGTGATGTTTTCTTCTCAACTGTTTCTAAAGGAAGTTTGTATGACCAGGTCACTAGTCAGGCATTAATTTTTTGAAATTAATTTGTTAATTTCAAGAAAAGGAATGCAATGATAGAATATGAAAATATCTCATTGAAAAAAAATCAGAGGAAGAATGAGGAATTGAGAATATCTGTGGCCAAAGTTTTGCTTAGACACTTTGTTCGGAGACATTTTCAAGAGCACTAGTCTTGGTAAAATACCAGGGTTTCTTTCTTTTCATTTTTTTTCTTTACTTAGGAGCTATAAACATTGGAAGCCTCTCTTGAACAGACAGTATTTAGATTGTGAGAGAAGTTTGTTTAACTGCCATATTTGCCAGAATCCTCAAAACATCACAGGACACAGAAGATAAATGACTTTTTTTTTTTTTTTTAAGGTCAGGACTGTATCTTCCAGATAAATGTTGATTCATTTTAACTATTTTTTATCCTACTTGCTTGTTGCAGATTCATGTGCCTGAGTTATCAGCACATGTGAGGATTATTTCTCACTGAAAAAATGAAAGAAAGAAACACAGTGGTTAGATGATTTTACACTCAGTCTTTTTAGAGTTTATTCAGATTTTATATTTCTAAAACATGATCGGATCCAAAACAAAAATGGGGAAATTAAACAAAATGCTAAACGTATCTCTTTGCAGATTCTTCAGGGAGTGGAGGACATTCACGTGGATTGACATCCCAATTTTCTCATCCTGTAAGTTTATTTTTGAGTCTATTTTGAGTTCTTTAATCATATTCATTTGGTTAAAAAAATCTAAATTCATGGAGTATACACTTCATTTTTTTTAATTCACAGGTTGAAGCCGGCTTTTTCATTTACCGACAACTAACTCAAAAATCTTAAATTTGATATTTTGAGGTTTGCATTTCCAAATATCCAAAAACTCTTCCTTTTCATATGGCCCCTCCCCAGCATGTTCTGAAGTGGTCTATTTCAAACAAAAGAAGATGACATCCCTCTTTCAACTAGCAAATGTTGGATTCTCTAAACCGACTGGGGGCAAACTGGAAGTTTTGCAATTAGATTCACACAAACTGAATTATGTTCATTATTCCCAAACATTCTTCTTCGAACTTCACAAATATAACAATACTGAGTTTTTAGAGTTTCCTGTGGCTTGTTTACAAATAAAGGTATCTCGATAAAAACCAAGCCCTGTGTATTTTTGAAAAACGAAAACATGAAACGATCTCATTTTAAAACATTACAAAAGGATTGTAAAGGGAAATTTAAAAGGAGAAAACTTGATTATATAATGCAATCCAGCAGTAATCAATTTTACCTTCAATATCTTGCTTTTGTTTTCAAAATGCTAAATAAACAATACATAATGCATCCCTCATCAGCCAAACCATGGAGGCTCTGTGCTCAAATAACAGGAAACATATTCAATTTTCCTAACAGAAGACAGTTCATTAAGCTGTGCCACATCAAATAAAACTTTAATTTCTCCAGCATCAGAGTCGCAATGAAAGCAATTGAAGAAGATGAGCCATATGGTACTTCTATCAGCAAACACATATTGCTCATTCCCCCAAAGTTTTCTAATTCTGCTCCCCAGACCTGTGTAATATAGATAATGTGCTCCGGGAGCACCAACCATGAGCTATCTAGTGTACACTTCTAATACTGTATTTAATGGGAAATAATGAATCATAAAAGCCTGAAGAAGACGGCTTTTGCTAACCTAAATCTCAGCTGTAATTTCATTGTTCTGCGCCTAAGATGCTGTTCGCCCTTTCCAAACAACAGCAGTTGAACATAATTATGCTGCTTCAAACCTGGGCTTGAAAAAGCATCCCTAATATAACCAAGTTTCTGTTAACTCCTGAAATCCTGAATTTAATGATGCACTGATGCAGACATCGAGGTAACAGAGCGTGTGTCATTTTAAAACCCAAACAAGCATTTTCTCCTTCTTCTCTTTGGCCAGACTGCTCCATGCATTTATGCTCCCTCCTCTACCCGCCTCTCCACCCCCCACCCCCCGTGCAACAGGAGTGGCATGATTAAAAATGAGGAGATTTTCTTGTTATTAGCAAATTTGACATTTGCCTGATGAAATGCACATAAAATGTGAAAGCTACACAGTACTCAGAAGAAATGTCTCCACTCCAATGCAAGCAACAAAGATGAAATAATTTAGGCAAAGGCAATGTAAAGATCCTCGTACATCTCTGCTGCAGAATGCTAGGATTGTATTATAAATGAAAGAACCAAATCTTGCTGAGCTTCTAGAGCAATAGTATTTTGACACATGGGACGGGTATAGTGTTTCTTCTCTCACCTCAACTGCTTTGATTATTAACCTAAACATCAGATGTAGGCTCAAATGCAGCAATTTCCTTGTCATGGGTCCAGCCTGTCTCTGGCAAGATCTTGGGGCTGGGGTGTAATTCCTTTCTAGAGAAAAATGTTCCTTTTTTCCTCCCAAAGAGGATGATGATTTTAGCTCTTCCATTTTTAAAGCTCATCAAATCAATATTTTACCAACACAATGCTAATTTAAAACACTATCAAATAACACCGCAGATACATATTGAAAACATATTTTAATGGTTTTGTTTGTTTTGGCATCATATGAACCAAGGACGATTAAATTAAAAAGAGACTTTTAAAAGTTGGAGATTGCCTTTTTAAAGCTTATTAAAATCAGCATGTTACATGCCTGTCTCTGAATTAGCTCTACACACTTGATTGCCATCATTAAAACTAGTTGTTTGGGTGCTGCTCTGTGATGGTTCAAACCCTTCCTCAAAGCCGATTCTTACTAGTTATTAACTTGAAATCTCTTTCCATTGAAATTTAAAAAAAAAATCATTCTAGCCAGTGGAAGAAACAAGTCACCAGAAAGTGAAATAGCACAGCGAGACAGCAACATTAAACGCCGAAAAGACCAACAGGTAAAATAACTACAGCAACATCTAAAACACACTCAGGAAAAAAAAAAATCACAACAACAACACAGAAGCCATCCATTGATTATATTTCATGAATGCCTTAAAACAAATGTTTAAACAGTTTTCTGAAACAGTGCAGAAAACCTCTGCATGCTCCACTGGGTTGCAATGACAATGGTCTATTGCAATGTAAAACACGCTGGAGGATAAAAAGGTGCTTTTTGTTACCATTTTATCAAAGCTGTTCATCTTCGAGCTGCAGGCAGCATTTTGCTGGAATTGCAGATATTTCTCTGTCCAGGCGCCTTTGTTTGTGCATCTCATTTGCATATATTTATCTCCAGCTGAGGGTGCTTTCTGCTCATTAAGGCCTCCCTCCACATTATTTCATAAGCCAGCCGCTAAGAGGGATTTCACCTGTGGTGACTGAGCCAAAAGGGGTGAAAAACGAAATTCTTCATAAAAAGGAAATCTTCGGAGTCTCTTCCCCTATAAATGGGCACCATTTGTGTTAAACAGCCTCTTGTCATGATAGATGCCTCCAGAGGTCAGGGGTTAAAGTTGATTTGAAGGTCAGCAGTAAAACAACAGACAAACCAGACGCCAAACTGGTTCCTTAGCTGTCGGTGGGAGCTGTGGTACAAACAGGTCTTGAACCTTTTTCAACCTCTAATAAAACAGGGGATGAATCTGAAGTGGATCAACCAGGCCCCTGAGGCAGCGGCCACAGAAAAACACAAATAATATCAATATCAGGCAGCCACAGGAAACAATGGGGCATTTCTCTGTGCAACATGCATGCTGCTATTGTTTCAAGGGCTGGGGAATTAATTCCACTTATTTATTTAAGGCGTGTCAACTCACTGCCTAAACCTGTTTCAGTGTCAAGATGAATAAAACTTTTATGGCTCATAAAATAGAGCCATTCATCTCAATGTTCTTTGTGGTGCGTGGTGTTTTTTTTGTTTTGTTTTGTTTTTGTTTTTTTGTGTTTTTTTCCTGGCATACTGAGCTAGGCTCTGCTCCTAAATGGTGACATCTGAACTCACTGTTGCTGTGATCCACACCATATTAGAGAAAAGAAATTATTTCACCGGCAAGTGGACCTCAACAGAAATGACAAGGAAAGCATTTTAGCTGTGATGTAATTGTCCCAAAATTCCTCCTAAATACTCCTCAGGCGGTTGCATCTGCTTTGAGCGTGCGTTATTTACAAAGCAGAAGTTTCATTATTTTAGAGGAGAGAAAAGTTCAAACATGATAGCAATAAAAAAAATTAGTTTCCTAGGCTATTATAGATTCCATTTTACCTTGTTAGGGTAGCCCTTCCCATTCATCCTTTTTTTTTTTTTTTTTTTTTGCCCAAGTTTTCACACAGTCAGTCAGCTTGCACCCAGGTAATAATCCAATGCCTTCTTTAGCTCCAAAGCTTTGGCTTTTATGTGTAATTTTCAACATAAAATGCCAAGCATAAATGGAAAGGAAAATGCATTGAAGTGCATTTTGTATTATAGGTTTTTTCAAAGTTCAGTTGTAGAATTAACTTTACTTTTGATATCTGACTCATGAATTGAATAATCATATCATACATTAGTATCACACAAGTTAGCAAACAAGTTAACATTTATGAAATGCCACACACAGTGCTAAGCACACATGCATTTTCTCATGCAATTATTAGTGACAATTCAATCCAAGTCACAGAAACCCAGGCAGAATGGGCTGTAATAATAACCCTCTTCCTCACCCAGAACACATCTTAGTTAAAACACAAAATTCCAGTCAAAAAGTCTCATCATTCCTGCAGATGCTTTCATAGGTAACATCATGGGAATATGATTGCTTTATATTAAAAGGAGCAAAAAAGCCACAATTTGATGATGTTTCACGAAGTCTCCCATCACAGCTTAACTCATGTATGGGACAGCCCTTTGGTCTATTGCAATGTAAATTGATTTGTGGATGAATCCCTTACTATGTTGCCCCAGTCGCTTTTCTTCTGGGGCCTCCCGTGAATATTGTACTTAGGATGCCACATTATTTCTGATTTAGTCATTTGGTAGGTCAGTTTTTCCACCCAGCCTCCAGTTTCTCCAGCAAGTAATTTCTTTGAGAATAGTTCAAACAGAAGTTGAGCTTTCACAGTTTGCCTGTGCACAAAGAACCCTCCTGGGGAAGAAGGGTTCAGTTCTTGGGTGCCAAGCACGGCTGGAGATTCAACGGCTCTGTACTTCCCGCTGGACCTGGTGCGCATGCCCGCGGCTTTGCATAGGGATGGCCCATTGACCAGGCAGCCCTGTTGGAAAATGGAATTGCTTTCAAGTGGCCGGCAGGCTCTGAGAAAAATATTTCAACTCAAAATTGATTGGGGTTTGGTAATCTGTGTCAATGTGTTCTCATATAAGCATGGAGTGGGAGATTTTTCTTCTATAACCAATTACAGTTTAAAAAATGCAAAAGTCTTGCTTCACACAAGGAGCGCAACTCGCAGTTGGAGAAATTTTCCAACTTATTAAATGTTGTTTATACCCTCATCTTTGTAGACTCTCTGCCTTCCCAAAGCATTTTATAGCTCCCTCTGTATCTGACGTACTCATTTTCTTTCGGACCTTCCACGTTAAATCCAACCCCACTCCTTCCCACCCGACCTAGAACCTCCAAGTAACTAGACAAAAGCAAAAATACATAGTTGACTCCCCCCAAGTCTGCACCCGTATCTCTCGTTTTTCTTTCACTCTAATCTAATCGCTAATTCTTAAGCTTGGCCAAATAGTTAAAAATGTTAAGTGCTAGCAAAGCCTTTTACCTCCCCCTCCTATCTGTCTTTGTTTATGCAATGGGCCCGGTTTCCTCCTCTTCTCCTTCAGCCCGGGGTCCTCAGGTCAGAACACTGTAAATACACACAGCCCTGGCCCAACCCATAAATCTGAGCAAAGGGCAGGCTTATATATTCAGATAAGCGTGGGTGAGGGTGGGGGCGCAGGAGGCGCAAGATCTAGCAGAATCGGATGCTCCACAGCTATGCTCAGAGAGAGAACTGAAAGGGTCGGGAATCTTTAGTGGGGAAGGGAAAAGCTTTTTGCCCCAAAACGTCTCTCCTTATTTCTAATAAGAGATTGGCATTGGTTCTTCTCCTGCTTCTTTTTTTTTTTTTTTTTACTTTGTCCACATTGCTTATTTTCATATCCTTACCAAACATATTATCTTAGAGGCAATCACATTAAACAATATATTCCACTTATTTCCAATGTCCTTTTTTCCTCTTAAGTGTATTTGTTTGTGTTTTGAACTTTCTGTGTTGTGTGTGTGTGTGTGTGTGATGTGAATTGGAGTCACTTTACCAGAAACTGTTCTCTACTGTAATTTTTCAAACCCAAGGTCTCTGACTTAAATAAACATGTTGTTAGTCACCACATTGAATCCCAAAGAAAAACACGTCTGAAGAAGTTAGAAATGACAAAGTGATAAATAAATGGCTGCATATCCTTCAGTCTTCAAGGCTTTGACTTTATTCCGAGCCCACATCTTTTCTGTTGGGGTTTTAGATCGCACAATTGTCTGTGACTCCTGAAAGACTATCCTCCGTGGGAGACGTGGCCCTTGTGAACACGGACACTGTCACAATAGAAAATCCTGAGCAAGGTGACCTTGACTGACTACATACTTTCTATCACTCCTCTGCCCCAATTCTCCTTTACACGCAAGGAGCCGCGCCACAGATTTGCCCTCATCACTCAAGACTGGGAAAAGGTGGCACTTGATTTGTTTTCATCACTATTTTATATTTTATCACATATACATACATGTTCTCATCTGATTTCTCCAGGTTTTTCTTTTGGCTCATAGAGAATTGATTTCTCAAAAAAAAAAAAAAAAAAGGCTAATTCACGTTCCTCAAAAGAGCCTCTGTAAAATGGCAAAAATTGGGTGGCAAAAATTCCGTGTAGGTAAGAGAATTTTGTGGGAAAAAATTGTCAAAAGAGTGATAGGGCTGGCAGCCCAGAGCATTTTCTGCACTCGAGCCTCATCTTCAACAAATCCTTGAAATCATAATGATGACAACCATAATATTACCATTTATGGAGCACTTACTTTTGGAAAGCAATGTGCTAGGTGCTTTAGGTATATATTAATTTTAGTCCTGCGACAATGTGGCAAATGAAGTATTGGCAGTCTCCATTTATAAATGAAAAACTCTAGTTTGAAAAGTGAAGAAACTTATCCCAGAACACACACATCGAAGCCCAGGATTTGAACGTGAGGCTGGCCCCAGAGCTGTTTCTTCTGAGCCGCCTCTCAGGGCCTCAGCTTCTGCATTCTCAGGATGAGGGTCTTGGGTGGAATTGTGTCTCATTAGCAGCAATATTCCACGTCCTGGTTGATTTTCTCCAGCCCTCGCCCGGTCCTGGTGTTTTTGGTGGTCCTGGCATGGTGGCCTGCCTTCATGGTCCTGAGACTAGACTCGTTGATCCCTCATCTGACCTGCTTCCTCTCCAAGATCCATCCGTTGTCTATTGGGAGCACCCTCCACCCCACTCAGCTGCGCAAGCCGAGCGCTTTCTGTCTATCTCTACTCTCTCCCGCCTCATCCTAACCTCGATGGCCACCCAGCCTGGCAGAGCAGGGACAAGGGCAGGGTATCACAGTCCCGCTCTCTGGGTGTTAATCCTGGCTCCTGCTTGCCAGTGGTGCAACACTGGATAAGTTATTTTACTCCTCTGTGCCTCGATGTTCTCATCTGTACGATGGGGCTGGAAATACCACTTATTTTACAAGGTAGCCTAAGTGAGACTCTTGGTTTTTTGTTTTTTGTTTTTTTTTTGGACTGAACTGCTAAAATCACCTTCACGCTGTTTTCTCTATAGCCAGGCTCTCCCTTCTGTAATCCAGCCTCCTTGCTTCACCAGAGTTATCATTATAAAATAATAAGCATGATACTCTTCTGCTTAAAAATCTTTAAGACTCCTTGTTTCCCTCAAGTCTAACCACTGAGTCGGGCAAAGGCCCTCGTAATCTCCTGCCAATTGGCCTTTCCAGGGTCATTTTCCACCATGTCCCCCTAAGCAATATGCACTGTGGCAGCAAAAAATTATACATGTCATATTCTTTTATGTGTCCAGACTGTTGACCATGCTGCACGCTCTACCAGGAACGCCTTTCCTCTCTGCTTGCATCTGGTGACTCGTGCTTATCTTGCATGGCTCGGTTCAAAAGTCACCTATCTTTTAGGGCAGTATAAGCTGATGTGGCCACTTCCAGAGTCCATTCCCCTGTTGGAGAACCTAATATGCTGAACGGTGATTATATGCACTGTAATTATTTGTCTACCACTAGGTTGTGGACCCCTGTGGGCAGAGAGAATGTTTTCTTCAACTTGATACTTTTCGTTCCGGAGCTTCACAGAGAGATTAAATTTAGATTAATATATAAAATAGTCATTCTTCTCTCCTAAAACATGGCTTAAAGTAAATGAGAATGAAATGCCTGTAATGCTAACTAGTTGAATTAACTCTTGTTAGCTTAAGATGATAAAGACAGTGAACTCGTAACAAAATTAAATTAAAAACTCAAGTGCAATTATATTGTTCTTACCATCTCTGAGATGAAACTATCATGTTTTTTTTTTTCTAATACACTATTACATGTTACAATTTTCTGACACCTTAAGAAAATCTGATAATGGAAATTCTTTAGAACATCCTTGAGGTCTCTCTATTTGATACAATGCTTCATTAGAAAAGGAGCCAGTTTTTTCCCTTATTCTAAGCATAGTATTTCATGGGAGGCAGCATATTAGGGATTAGGATCATAGTCTCTGTAGCCAGAATGCCTGGGTTTAAATCCTGGCACTGCCACTTATAAGCTATGTAACTGTTGGGAATGATTTTCTCATTTTCTCAGGGCTTGTTTTGTCATCTGTAAAATGGGTATCATAGTAACATCTACCATAGAGAGTGGGTGTGAGGGTCCAATGACTTAATGTATCTATGAACTTGGATGGGGATCTTGTAGGTGACTTATAGTAGATGCTCAATAAATGTGCCCTATTATTAGGTTGGTGTTTACAAGAGAGGCACCTTGAATCCTGTTAGGAAGGTGAGGGGTATTTCATCATCGGGGAATAGTGGAGAGCGATGGGAGAGCCTTGAGAGGTTGTGAGAGTTGGCCCATTCACCTGTGCAAGAACGAATTATCCATTCAGATGTTGTTCCAAAACATAAGTGAAGTTAGCAGGTGCATTTCATCATTTTACACACGGAGCTAAGTCTAGGATCAAAGCCTAGTTTTAAATTAGCGATTAGGGCTGTTGGCTCCAGAACTGTCCTGCCTGGGTTTGAATCCCAGTTCCATGACAGGCTGGTTGTGTAACCTTGGGCAAATGTTTTCATTTCTATAAGTTTATTTAAGTTTTCTCCTTTGGCAAATGAAGCAGGGGGGAGGCGGGGTGGAATTTTACCTTCCACCTGGTGTGAGCATTAAATGAAAACAAAATCACTGGACATGCTTATCACAGTGGCGGGCATATGGGAAATGCTTAGTATGTGCTAACTACTATTTCCTAGTTGAAGGCATATACAATACGATTTAAATATTTACTTTATTGTGAAATACACCATACCTATGGAAGAGGGTAAAAACATTTCTGTAGGTGAAAAAAATAGGGTGAACTCCTATATTCTCACCACCCCAGACTAAAAAATAAAACTTTGCCAGTTCCTGAGAGTTCCCTGCAAGCCTTCCTAAGCACATTCCTGTCCCTCCCCTCAGGAGGTTACTGCTCTCCTGAACTTTGGACCATCATATACTTGCTTTACTTCATCATTTCAGTTCTTAATAAATGTACCTCTTAACAATGTGTTCCTTGTTTTTATCTTTCAGGAATTTTATATTAATGGATTGTAGTATAATATATTCTGTGTCTTGCTTTTTGCCTTCAACAGGGGCAACTGGATTGATGTGGACAGCTCTAGTTCATTCAGTTTCACTGCTGTATAGCATTTTATTATATCAATACCCCACAACTTATTTTATTTTTTTTTCTATTATGGGCATCAGGGCTGTTATTGATTGATTGCTATTACAAGCACTGCTGCGCAGAGCATTCTGATACATGAGCCCTGGTACACACACGAAAGACCGAAAGGTTCTAGCAAGTTAAATCCAGGAGTGGAGTTGCTTAGTTGTAGGATATGTGAATATTCAAATTTACCAGGTAATGGTAAACTCTTTTCTATGTAGAGGCTCATGAAAGAAAAATTTTTTAAATTTTATTTATTTGAGAGAGACAGAGTGAGAGAGCGAGCACAAGCAGGGGGAGTGGCGGGCAGAGGCAGAGGGAGAAGCAGACTACCCGCTGAGCAGGGTGCTTGATTCAGGACTCGATCCCAGGACCCTGGGATCATGACCTGAGCCGAATGCAGTCGCTTAACCAACTGAGCCACCCAGGCGCCCCTGAAAGAAATTTTTGATGGAAGATTATTACATACACATTTTGGGTCTTCGCAAAAACCACTCTCTGTGGTAGTCTCTAAGATTTCTCTGGTTTCAACCTAAAATCCAAACAATCCCCTTTTCTTAGTATTCACAACTTTGTGTGGTCCTCTCCCACACTGCACTGAGCTTAGTTTGGATGACCAAGAGAATGGAATAAAAGTATGATATGATTAAGTTACACAAGACTGTAGCTCTGTTGGGGGCACCCTCTATCTTTCTGTCTCTTTTGGATCTCTCCCTTTGGGGGAAGCAGCTGTTGTGTTGTGAGTACCTCCATTGAGAGGCCTACAAGGTGAGAAACAGAGGCCTTCCCTCAACAGCCAGTAAGGAACTATGCCCTACCGACCGCCATGTTAGTGGGCTTAGAAGGGAATCTGAGATGGCTGCTGGTTGACAGTCTGGCTAGAACCTCATGAGACATCCTGACCAGAATTGCCCAGGGAGGCTCACCTGACACACACAAACTGTGTGAGACTATAAATGTCTGTCTAAGCTAAGTTTGGGGGTAATTTGTTATGCAGCAAATATAATTAATACATATTCTATTAAAGAGGCAAAAACTTGAAGTTGCCTTAAAGAATTTGCGAAATAAGGCAGGATTATTAAAACAAATAGGTTGAAGCACTTATAAACCTAAGTATTATTAAATTAGTTGGTCATGTAAAAAACACCAAAAAGGTGGGAAATCAAGGCTAATTTGTCATTTATAACCTGTAAAAACATGGATCAAGTGTCTTCAAACTTTTTCTTTGATCTTGATTTATAATTATTGAGTCCTTTAGATGTTTGTATTAGTTATTTTTTAATGCAAAACATTCATTATAACATGATAGTAAAATAATAAAAGGCAACAAAGTATACAGAAATTAAGAAACACAGTTAAGTAATATATCCACTCGATAGAGTATTATAGTCATGAAAAAATTTTGTTAAAAAGAGGAATGACCTGCTCCCAACATAACGTTAAATGAACAGAACAGGATACACCAAGATAAAACCAGCTATACAGGGACTTAACAATATAAGTGGGCATTTCTCAGTGGGACTATGTGGGATTCTCCTTCCTTCTCTAAACTTTTTCTGGACTTTGTAACTTGTCCCTAACAAGAATGTGTTATTATTTTATTACTAGGAAATGCATTTAACACCTGGAAAAATTCTTCTTCTTTTTTTAAAAGATTTTATTTATTTATTTATTTATTTATTTATTTATTTATTTATCAGAGAAAGAGAGCCCAAGCAAGGGGAGAAGCAGAGAGGGAGAAGCAGGCTCTCTGCTGAGCAAGGAACCTGATGCTGGACTCGTTCCCGGGCCCTGGGATCATGACCTGAGCTGAAGGCAGACACCCAACCGACTGAGCCACCCAGGTGTCCTGGAAAATTATTCTTGATTAACTTTCAGCACCACAAAGAAACAAAGACTATAATTTCTACCTTCAAATTGGAAAAAAATATTTTATCAGACAGATACCAACAACAGAGCGTCTGCAAAGGTTCTGGTTGCTGCTTCAGGTTGGCTTCCATCTAAATCATCTTGTCTTTGGACATAATCATAGTTTTGCTATCTCATTATAGTTGCTGTTGCTTTTGATTTTTCTTATACAAATGAATGTAATCTATCTGTTGTTTTGCTGACATCAGAGGTTCTGGAGAGGGAATCAGAGGACACATTTATGGAATGTCTAAAATTTCATGTGACTATAGTTTATATTCTTCGGTTGCTGCTCATGAAGTTGAGAGGAGGAAGAAGGAGGTAGATGAGATTGCATGGAGTGGCAACATGGAGGTGAGGGCTGCCTGAGACCTTTTTAAATTCAGAAGGGTGTTTATCCAATGGTGGCTTCATTAAGCCATGGGGTCTATGGTCATAGCCTGAAAAATGATCCCTCATGACAAAAAAGACATGAACATTTATTTTGATATTAAAAAATATTTTGATATATCTTAAAAATCTTCGGTCTTTGAATAGAGTAAAAATATATTTTATTTTTTTTTAAATATTTTTTTCCTACAAAATAAAACTTGGAAAAGACCTTGAAATACAGGATTTAATTTGAAAGAATTCACCAAACTCCAACCACTTAAGGAGAACTGCTCCAACATTTTGGTGTGTTTCTTCTCATATTTATATTCTCTCAATGCATTTCCATTGCATCCTGGGCTCCTAGCCTTTATGCTTTCTTGTTATTGCATCTTCCCGTGACGACAGTAGCTCTGTTTTTCTGACTAACCATACTTTTCTCAGTTCTTAGAGCATGGTAGGTACTTAACAAATGTTGAATGACTAAATTGGATGATACAAGGAAAAGAGAAGAGCCATGAGCAGTAATTGAAGCTTCAGGATTAGGAGGAAAACATCTTGGCTTCTAGGTTTATCTGAACCATAGTACTGAATCACATTTCCTTCCCAAAAGAAGGAATTATTTTGTTTTATCGTGTACAAAATACTGATGACAAATATTTCAGGCAATAAGAAAAAAATATTACCAGTTACAGCAAGCACTGGAAATTTATAATTTGGTGACTTCATAAAGATCTAATCAATCCTACATCATGTTTCCAAGCATTATTTTATTAAGTGCTCCATTTATAGGGAATCTCGTAGCCAGAATTTATTGTTTGTTTAGATTTTTCCAATGCCCTCATCACTGAGGTCCTTGGTTGCATGTGTAGAAGATTAAGAGATACAATAAACTCAGAAGAATAGACCAAGCAACACATACTAGATGTAGGCCAAAGTAAATAAATATGTCTCTTTCTAAGTCCTGGAGTTCAGCAAGAAAAACAACAAATTCTTCATGTAAAATAAGTAAAATTTTCATAAGATATGTCCTCCTTAAATTGATCTGAATGTGTTCATGTTAAGCAGCTGTTTAATCTATAAGCCAGGATTCAGAATTATTTTATATCTTACAATTACACTTTTGAAAGTAATATGAGCCACAAGGAAGTACACTCAAGAAATTAAAATTCCCCAGAGTGTGGATTAAGGACAAGGCATGTGTTTCCAACTCAGAACAAATGACTTTAAAGATCCTATTTGAATCGGCTCTTAGTAAGTCAACAAGAACAAAATCCAGCCAAAGGCAATTCCTCCTCATGTATGGTGAAAGCCAGATTCCCTGCGTTCATGTCTAGTTGTACGATGGTGGACAACTTGCTCGATCTCCTTGTGCTGCAGTGTTCTTACCCATCGTGTGGGGACAATAATAGTATCCATCTCACTGTGTTGTGGTGAGACTCCCGAATTAATGAGTGTAGTTCTGAGAACGATGACCGGCATGGTGTAAGCGGTGCATAAATATGAGCTGCAATTATTATTAGACAGTGAAACAAAACACTTGCCTGTTGTTATGTGTGGTCTCATCATTTTCCTTGACAAGAGAACACCTTGGTCCCGCTCTCCAGCTTTAGTCTTTCGCTCCTTCTTATTTTCAGTTCCTCCTTACCTCCTTTCCAAGAATGCTTCCCTCGCTCTCCTCTTGGCCAAATCTGATCTCTCTTGTCTGACCACTTATAGGGTAGAATGCTAGAGTATGTGAGGGCCAGAAATGGCTCCAACTCATTCCTTTGGAAATTGGTGTTTTTGCATTTCCTGACATTCTAGAATTAGTCGTAGCACTTGAGAAGACCTGAAGCAATTTTTAGCAATCTCTAAGAAAGCATGAGCAATCTCTTAAAATGCTTCTCTTCTTAAAATCAACCTGATCTTCAAAAAGGTCGTGTGTTTATTTCAAAGTAGAGGGATTGAGTCCCTCATATTGCTATCATGTCAAAATGGAGACTAAAAGAAAAATTCTCTATGTGAGGATCATTGTTGACATGTCTGTGCACAGAGAAACTGAATATAATTTTTTCTTTCCTGGGATATCTGACATGAGAAACCCGTTGTCTATTCCGGCGTGTCTTCCCCTGCTACCTCCTCCACAGCGACAGTGACAGCGTGCAGTGCACAGAGTCGCACGCAGGCTTAGCAGGAGCTGAGACCCTGGCGCTCTACCCGCACGTGCAGACTGTATTCCGCGGACCAGCCACTTCCGGGCCCAAGACTCAGCGGCTGTGGCTGCGTGCTGCCAGTGGCACGGCTGTGCCTGCATTGAAGCAGGGAACTGGTCCAGGTGGCATCGTGAAGCCCCGCCCAATTCTTAAGTGCCTGATTCAGTTGAATTACTTTACTGGAGGGCACTGTAACCTCTCTTACCAATCGCAAAATCTTTACCATCCGGCCCTCCAACAGAGAGATCTCCCACTGTGGACTCTCTTCTGGATTATTTGCCTTCATCTACTGGACGGGAAAGCCTCTCAAAGAGGAACATTTCTCTCCTCCCACGAAGGCCCTCCATATCTTCCTAAATGCCATTGGGATCATGTTAAGGTCCCTGCGTAAAATCTTTCAACTGCTCTTCCTTGCCTACGGGGTAATATAACAGTATTTGCATGGCACCCATGACCCTTTGTGGTGGGCCCCTAGGCTCCGTTGGCCCACAGTTACCCTGGGCTTTGGCCCTAAGAAACTCAATGTTTCCCTTGTTCACCATCTTCTCTCTTCCCCATGCCTTGCCTTTGGACAGACCATTTCCTCGGAAGTTAACATGCTTCTCTGCTTTCTCTGCTTCCTATACATTAAACTGAGGCATCTTGTCCTTTAAGAAGCCTGTCATGAACCTCTAAGATGGTCTGGATAGCCCTCTCCTCTGCCCATCTGACCTCATTGCTTCCCAGCGCAGCACTGGCTGTGCTGTGTTGTATCTGTCTGTTGGTGTTTGTGTTGCCCACTAGTCTGGAGGCTTTTTTTTTTTTTTAAGATTTTATTTATTTATTTGACAGAGAGCTCACATGTAGGCAGAGCTCCAGGCAGAGGGAGTGGGAGAAACAGGCTCCCCGCTGAGTAGAGAGCCCCATGCAAGACTCGATCTCAGGACCCTGGGATCATGACCTGAGCCAAAGGCAGACACTTAACTGACTGAGCCACACAGGCACCCTTAGTCTGGAAGATTTTGAGGACAGGGACTGGACCTTTCATTTTGGCAATTCCAGTGCTCAGTCCAGAGCCTAATATATGACAACAAGGTCAATAGATGCTTACCAAACAAGTAACTGAATAAAGCCTAAATTTCACAAGATCTCCCATATATAATTAAGGATACCATAAACCTAGAGATTATAATTATGTTGGTATATGGCTGGTGGAAAACTGTTCCCGAAGAACTTAGAGAGGGCAGGCCTAGATCAGACAACAAGCGTGTGCTGGCTTATAAGAATTAGGAAGAGTGTGAGCTAAGACACAGAGGTTACTGAACCTGGGCAGGACTTCTTCAACAGGTCATCCACCCGAATGATTCCGCTTTGAAACCAATGAGGTGTAAAATCCTGCTTTTTGGACTAAGAAGTTCATTAAACTAATGCAAGTTGTGGGAAGAGAGCTCGTCTGAAAGTGACCCAAAAATGAGCCACTATTTATTGAGCACATACTTACTGTATCTTGGGCTTTTTCACTGGATGTTTTAAATTCATAGCCTCATTAAGTACAACCCTGACAATATCTCTGTGAAGTAGGTAATCATAGCCTTATTTTGTGAACGAGGAGACTGAGGCTAAGGATGATGGATCAATGTGCCAAAGGCCACACTGCTTTGAAGAGACAGCAGTGACTGGACAACCCCAAAGGCTATGGATCAAAAGAGGGGCACCTCATTTTTTCTATACTGTGTGCTGATGTTATGATGGCCATCGACAAACCAGACCACATTCTGAGAGGGGAAGCTGTTGAGGATTTAGAGGTGACAATCACATCTTCATCTTCTCTGATTTCTGAATTAAGCATGTATGCTTCCAGAACCATAAGCCTGGAAGGGGCCTGCCCCCTAAGCTCACCACAGCAGGGAAATAATCGAATTCTGAAGGCAGGTGGTTTTATTTTATTTTTGTTTTGTTTTGTTTTTAAAGATTTATTTATTTATTTATTCATGAGAGACAGAGGAGGGGAGAGAGAGAGAGAGAGAGAAGCAGAGGGAGAAGCAGGCTCCCAAGGAGCAGGGAGCCCGATGCGGGACTCGATCCCAGGACCCTGGGATCATGACCTGAGCCAAAGGCAGACACTTAACCATCTGAGCCACCCAGGCGCCCAAGGCAGGTGGTTTTAAAGTAGAAGTTTCTGTGAGGACTTAGCCTCAAACGCTCAGTGAAGCCTCTCGGATTCATTGATCAGGCCAACCAGTGTGACTCTACATCTCCTCAGAGAAATGGAAAGCCAAAGAATCAAGTCCTTGCACCCTCCCCTAGCCAGAATGCTAACTGACATATCGATGCGCTCAAAGTGGGGAAAGGACCCCTGTGATGGTTCATTTTATGTGTCAACTTGGCCAGGCTATGGTGTCCAGTTGTTTGGTCAAACACCAGTCTAGATGTTGCCATGAGGGTATTTTTAGATGTCATTAACATTTCAATCAATGGACTGTGAGTAAAGAAGATTACTCTCCCTAATGTGGGTGAGCCTTATCTAATCAGTCGAAGGCCTTGAGAGCAAAGGCAGGTTTCCCGAAGAAGATCAAATTCTCCTCAAGACTGCAACATCAACTCTTACCTGAATCTCCAGCTTGCCAGTTTGCCTTCTAGATTTCAGACTTGCAGGATTCCACTAATCTAATACAACCGGAATTGTTGAATCTGCATCTGAGGAGTTAGGGTGGAGGCCATGAAAGCTGTGTTCATGTTTCTATGGGTTCCCATTGGAAGAGGTACTGGGCTGATTCCATGTGTCCCATCAATGTGGACTATCTGGAGATCTTTTGAGCATCTGAGTTGGTTTAAATGGCACTTAATGACCCTTGTCAGTGGTGCTCTGGAAAAGATGCTCATGTTATTAGGAGGCTGACTCAGATGGCTGGCTGCTGGGGGTACTTGAACTATTTTGAGGGCAGCAACATTATCTTGTGCTCCTATTAAATAAATTATAATGCAGTTTTTTTCATGATTTAACATTCACGAAGTTCTTTCATGTCTGTTAATTTATTGGTTTTCCCATAGGGCCTAACACACAAAGAGGCAATTCTGGAATTGAGTCCTGAGTGTAATAATGGCAAATTGAGAACCAAATTTCAACTTTAAATTAACCTGTATTTCTCTGTTTTCTTCACAATGAATTGTCCCTAAGCATTTTTTTTACAGTAGTCATTTTTTATGATTAGCATATTAGTAATGTCCTATTATTACTTGGTTATAATTATAAATTAAAATGCATAGCTCATAGGATTTTTGACCAGAACTAAGCAAGAAATTAAAATACAAATGAGAAAATAACTTAATTTATAAATAACATTTCTCTGAAATCAATTATCTTATTTTCATAGGACACAATTGGAAGGAGAAATCTGTCTGTTAAATTCACCCAAAAGAATAAAAGAATTATTGGAATATAAAAAAAAGTACCGCCTTTTTAAATGTTAATGAACACCAGCTTTATCATTTCTAAAGAAGATTTTGCTTTTCACTCTCCTTTTCCAGTGAAGGATTTTCCTGCCTCCTGGGCTTGAACGTGGGCTTGAATGGGACGTGGGCTTGAACCTGAGGGACGTGGGCTTGAACCTGAGATTTGAGGCCATATAAATAGCTGATCTGGAAATTTCAAGACAACGCCAACCCCTTTGCCTTCAGTGCCGTTACATTTTCGGTCAACATTCTTGGTCTTGTCAGTGTCAGTAGAGTCACCATGTCACGCATGCCCAGTGGCTTCCCTGCACTCTACAAGCAAGAGAAGAGTCTTTTTGGAGCTTTGACACCAGTTCCCTGTTCAGATCATCTTGCAGAGCTGAGAGCATGAGCCTGGGCAAAAGGTATCACAGGAAGGCCGAGGCTGGGGCTATTAACAAGCCTTGTTCTTGATATTTCATGTGGAAGACCACCCTTGCAGAGCACTGAGATGAGACGTCCTCTCTTTGGAAGGGGTGCTTAGCTCCGTTGTACTGTGAAGGCATGCTGAACCAAGCCAGCATTCCCTCAGACATAGTTGACAGCAGGGGCCAAGAGCTTGTCAGAAATGCACATTCTCAGGTTCTGCCCTGGGCCAGCTGAAGGGAATGGGCCCAGCAATCTGTTCAACAGGCCTCCAGGGGATTCTGCCGGACTGTCAAGTTTGAGGTCTACCAGTATATAGCACTTAGGCTCCGCACTAAGCCAGATGCATGAACATTTTGGGGTTTTCAAAATAAGATGAAAATCACATTTTCATGGAATAGTTCCTCAGTAAGGAAGGCTCTGGTCACATAAAAAAAAAAGTGAGAAAGGGGAGCCTGGGTGGCTCAGTCTGTTAAGCGTCTGCCTTCAGCTCAAGTCATGCTCTCTCGGGGTCCTGGGATTGAGCCCCACATGGGACTCCCAGCTCAGTGGGAAGTCTGCTTCTCCCTTGGCTCCACCCTCCCCCCCCACTCGTGCTCTCTCTCTCTCTCTCTCTCTCTGTCTCAAATAAATAAATAAAATCTTAAAAAAAACAGTGAGAGAGAGAGAGAGAGAGAGTGAGTGTGTGTGTGTGTGTGCGTGCGTGTGCGTATGTGTGTGTTTTGTTTGGAGATAGACGTGATAATCAGGAAGGCCCAGTTCAGAGATCTTTGAGGCCCTGACTGCAGTGACCCAGGGTGCAGGGCCAGAGGCAATTTCTAAGAAGAGTCTTAATCAATTTGTGGACCTTAAATGGAATATCTTCATTCTGGATCCCAAGGGCTTCAAGACAACGCCATCCCCTCCCCTTTGGCTTCATTGAGCAAAGAAAGATGGCTCAGCCTGGGCTGTGGCACAATGTGGCCGCAGGGTGCCAGGCTGGGGGTGACATGGGTGGCTGTTCCTGCTTGACTGGGACTGGGGGCACTGGTATGCTCCTGCCCCTCCCCATCAGGAAGGACTGGGCTGGGTCTAGAGGCCTGAGTGGGACTCCCACACCCACCTCCACTGAGCTGTGTACCTTAGGCAAGTCCCATCCTCTCTGGACCATCTTGGGTATGTTGGCCAGATGAGTGGCCATGTTGGGGAGGGGGTCGTGATGGTGCTGAGTGCACTGCCCTCCTCCCTGCCCTTTACCCCCTGTATGTATGGAGGACTTCAGTGGAAAACGTCCTTCTACCCAGGACCTCTCCTACCAGAAAAGAGGTTCATGAGGTGAGTGATTTCTAGGTTCACTCCCAGCTCTAAAAATTGACAGGCCAGGACACTTGGCTCAGTGTCCTCACTTGGAAACCCTGTGGTGACAGGTTTTATGTAACATTTCAAAGGGCTGGAGCTGTCCTCTGAAGATTTGTTTTCTGGTGGTGGGCTTAGCAACTCTATTTCTTCTTTCTTAATCTATTTTCTTTTACAAAGAACAAATGCCCCCAAGTACAATTTGCACCCAGATTACTAGACTCTCAACTTAAACATTACCAAAAGCTATAATTTAGAAATTCTTTTATCTATCCCAAGCTAATAGCAGTTTTGCATGTCTTTATATTGTTTTCATCTGTTTCCTCAAACTCCCTCCCCTTTGGTTATTGTCTCTGGAATATGTGCGGGCTTGTTTAATTTTAGTGCTGAATTTGGGATATGGAAAAGATTACTCTTAATTATATTACTTATTTATTGAAACGTAATAATCTTTATATGGACCTTCTGTGCTACAGAAGCAGCATGTTCTTTTGTGAGGATGTTGCAGGAAGGTTGCTGAGGCGAGGATCCGTATTAAATAGGGTCTGAATCTGAAGCAATTCTGGAATGATCTACCCTTTAGTACCTCCAGACCCACTTCTCAAATGCTTTCTGCAGCAGGAAGCATTCACCCTGGCCTGGTAGCCAGCCGGTTCAGGTCTGTGTTTCTCCAACTCAATGAACGGTGACGCCCCTTCTCAAACAACCACCACAGGGCCTAACCACGATTTCCCTCCCAGGGAGGTTAATGCATATTGAATTGGGTTGACTTGATGGGGCATTTTCCCCTCTTGTTGGCCTAGTGATTACAATCCTGTCTCTTAAACTGCACCAGGTCAAACCACAGCCCCAATGGCTTTTAGAAAAAGATATAATGCCAGTAAAGCCCAGAAAATAAATCCTCGTCAGGTTATTACCAAGAAGAAAACAATATTCTATTGCCTCGAATTTCTCACTTTGTCAGTAAAATTATCTACCTCGACTTTCTCCATATTTCTTTGAGGCTGCTGGTCAGTCGGGAGACAGAAATCCCCAGCTTTGGGCATTTGTGACAGGGTCTGGACACCGGACGCTGCCCTGCAGGAGAGCGGGACCGGCTACCTTAACTGTGGGGCTCGGTGCAAAATGAAAATGTGAGGTCCTGGGCTCAAAAATAAGTAAGGATTTCAAGATGGTGACCGTAGAGCATTAAACCAAACCCAGGGCCCTTCTGAGCTTGGTGCCCTGTCAACTGCGCAGGTCACACATTTGGGAAGGCGGCTCTGGCTCAAGGGGAGACCCGGTTCAGAGGGGAAGCACCCATCTCCTCTCCATGTCTTCAGTGTGAGCCATTTCACTTTGTCTCAGGGTCTGCTCTCAATTCTCCCAGCTCAGCTAGCTGCCTTCCTCCTTTCCACATTCGCTCACTTTCGAGACTATCTCTGAGCAACATGTATATCGCTGGTGGAGTAAATCATGTTGTGGATGACTCTTCAAGAGCCGTCAGAGGGTGGCTTGGATTGGCAGCCTCCCGGCTCCCCACCAAGGCTGCTCTGCTCTCCCTGAGGCAAGAGGTTCGCAGATCCCCAGCTCCATCTCCAACCATGGAGTTTTCTCTCCCTTTGCGTCTGACAAAATCCTTTATATTTCTCTTTAAATGTTCCAGGGCTTTTTCACTTTTTCAAATAATTGCTGTCAATACGTGCCAAATGCCTTAGATCTTCCCCTCCTTGTCTTTATTGTAAATGCTTCCCGCACTCCGTAGCAGCAACATTATGGCTATCCACAGTAGCAAAATCTCCGCGGCTCTCTGGTTTTCTCTATCCTTATGTTCTCAAAGATTTCCAAGTCTTGCTCTATTGGTGTTTATGTAATTGTTCTAAGATGAATCCTCTCTAAAGGGAGCCTGATATGTACTCATAATCTCTCCTATAAAAGGTTATCTGCCATTCCCACTCCTAATTGGATTTCTGGTTTCTGCTCATACAAAAAACAATACTGTGACGTTCTAAACAGGGACTCACGGTTGGCCTAGTGCTACTTTGCCAAAAGATAAGAACATTTGGAAATTGCCACCTCTAAACCAAATTGCTACTACATATCCTGCCAACTGGAGGTTGCCAGAGGAGGGGGTGAGGGGCACTTTTGTAGAATATTGCTGTCGATGGTAGTGGCCACGAGGCAAGGAAGTACACAGACATTAGGAAAGGGGTAGTTTAATTAAAAGAAAATGAATTAAAATAATTCATAAATCAGGTTCAGGACTTCTGAATGATCCCACCAAGGTCAGATTGGCAGACGTGTGGAAGAAGAACATGCCTGGGCTGTGCGGAGCACTTCTGAATGTTCTGTTGAGTGCAACCACCTGTCTGGGGGTACACCTGGAATTTCTATTTCTGCAAGCAGCGCCCTCCTTTCTCTGGGCCTTTCTTCCTCTGGCTGGCTGCCCCAGAGTGCTGGCGGAGGCAGTCCCAGGCCGGAGAATCAGAAGAGTTGGGTCCACTTCTCTAATCCTTTCTTGGCTCTTTAATTACTCTGTGACTTTGGCCAGATCCACGGAGCCCCTGATTTCCACGTTGTAACAATGATAATGGTAATAGTGGGATATTTTTTTTTCTTATCAGTATTTGAAAGAAAGGATTCTTCCTTCAAACGTGAACTTCCCCCTCTAGATCATTTTATTGGATTCCCCACTGATTTCTTTGTTCTTCTGAAGTACAAGGCAGTGGGAGTTACTGCTTTGAATATTTTCTGTGTGTAAGCAAATTTGGACGTGGAATTTGGATTCGTGGCTGGCTGAAGAAGAAGTCCCCCGGAAACCTCAAGAGGGTGAGTTCCTAGTCTATGAAGCCTCCTCCTTTGTGTTGCAATTCTGGTGTAAGAATATCTAGCTACCACCTTGATTTATTCTTCCTGTTGAGCGTGCTTCATTTCTTTCTTGAGGTGCTTGAGGCGTGGGCCTGTGTGCTTAATTAAAAAAGTAAGCTGATGGAGTGGAGGCCATTGGACTTTTATATAGTTTTCTCATGCCTCGTCGTTGTTATGCAACTTCTGCTCTGATAACAAAGTTGCTGTTCTTCTTCTTAATGAAATGATAGCGGAGGGAAACAGCCCTTTCTGCGTGGCTGTAAGTCAACAGCCTCCTCCCCTTCTCCACGGTTCCCTGGAGCATCAGTGTTCTGCAGAACCCCGTGGAGCAGGCCTCTGTCTGCCAGACCTTTTTTCACTCCATCATGCCACCAAATAACATTTTGCTAAAGCAGGGGCAGTTTCAGTTTGTCTCGCCAGAAGATAAATCTTTGTTTCAAAGCATCATAGCATTTCATCTTTTCTACGTTACTCTAAACACATGTTCACTGGGTTTCCATGGGCTCATCAAATAATTTCTCACAGACCCTTTCCACTTTGTAGGAAGGCTCTTTCCTGGCTTCCTTGACATCTCTTTCTTAAGCTCTTTTCGGACTTGAGGGAAATCCGCAGTTCCTGGGAGAAAGGATTGTGTAGGAAAAAGAGCATGCGTGGGATTTGGAATTTTCAGGTTCCAGGAATACCAGCTTCTGCGACTTGCTTGCTGTGAAAACTGAAGCCATCTTTGTCTCCGGTTCCTTCACTGCAAATGGGAAGAATAAATAGCCATTTCCCCACAGAGGCGCTGTGAGGGTAACTTGAAATAATACAGGTTGAAGTTGTTTTTGAATATTTTTAAATGTGTGTTTACTACTACTTTTGCTTGTTGGTTTTATTTTAATTTTTATCTGGTTGGATTATCCCAGTTCAAGCAAATAATACATAACTTGTTTGCAGTTTCAATTTACTTTACTGATTCAAAAACATATTTACTTTCTTCTGACATTAATTGCTGTTATCAGGCCAGGTTTTGACCTTTTTTTACCCAAGGAATTTAGAGTCAAAAATAAAAGGAAAAATTATAAGGAAGAGACTTAAGTATAGTTCAAGCCCTAAAGTATGCTAATTAACACATCTGTTTGCCTTTGGAACATCTGGGACATCAACTACGTACTAATTCTCTTAAAAATGATTTATTTAAACATTTGTGGAAGATTCAGGTGTGTGATTTTAATTGCACAATTAATTAATTATTGGTGAGGTCCTTTTATTCCTTCCTAGTAATCAACATAATAAAACACTGCAGTGTAAATTATGGCAGAAAAGAATTAATAAATATAACTCCAGTTTTCATTTATATTCTGAAAGTCTGTTCAATTTATTTTTGATGTTTCCCTTCTTTTTTTTTTCTTCCTCCTCCCTCCCTCCCTTCCTTCCTATTTTCCTTCTTTTCTTCCTTTCTTTGGTTTATGTAAACAAAAGACAATAATGAGAACAATGTTATATGGAAGAAGTTAATCTCAAAGTATTTAAGCCATGAAAAGAAGAAAACAAAGGACTGGGTACCAGTGCTGAATCTGAGCTCCGTCTATGAATTAATCAGGTGAACAGGAAAAAGAAAAAAAGAAAAAGGATGCTCATATTGTAGATATGTGATATATATGTGTGTGCGCACACGCGTGGTTGTTTATAAATCATCTGGCACATTCATGCCCAAAGAAGGGTTCATTCCTTTCTTACATTTTGTTGTTAGAAATGTGATTCAGTTACTAATTATTTCTAATCTTTTAGATCAAGTATTTTCTTCTTGATTTTTGCCACACGTTGAATGAACTTACCAATTTTCAGTCAATAAAATGTGAGCTTGATGTTCATATAATCTGGCTGGTGGTAAATGTTGTCACCCAAAAAGAGCTATTTGAAAATCACGTCTACCCATCTTTTAATGTACCTGGTACATTAGTGTCCTCCATTAGTCTCTCATCTGGGGAAAGACTTCAAAGGTTTCTGGTAAAATGCAAATATGTTGGAAAGAGCATATCATGAAAACATGTTTACTAGTTAATAATTTAACTTGAATGGGTATCTAGCAGCAAAAGAGTGGGATGCAGATCCAGTAAGTGTGAGACTACAGGAAGCTTGGAGGTAGAGACATGGCTGCCAGTTGGACCCAGTTCCTTTAGCTTGGGTGGAGAGGGGGTTTCAGTCGAGGGCCCTGTGTACCTTTGTGGGAGGAGGGTTCTGGTAGGGCAAGACACTAGAGAAAAGTCTCCCCCTTCACAATCCTGCTTAGAGGGATGGTATACCAAATAAACATGTTTATTTGAGTTGAGGCTGGAAGAGGTATGTGCTTCTAAGCAAGAGCTTTGGAGCTGAGCTATTGAACCTCCCCTGCTGACTAACTGCATAACCTGGACTGTTACTTAACATTTCTGAGGCTGTTTTCTCATCTGCCAGATGTGTATGGTAGTATCTGTTTTGATGGGTTGCCATGATGATTAAAGGGGGTAACGTTTATAAAGTACTTAGCACAGTACCTGACCTGTATTCAAGAAGCATCAATAAACTGTGTACTTACATGAGTATCTATATTGATATTTATTTTCCTGTTTCTTAAGATGCCTTAAATTGCATGTAACAGAAAAATATGATTCAAACCTAACCATAAAGACTCAGACCCTAAAGGGATTTATTGGCTGACATAAACAGAAGGCAAAATTGGGCAAGCCTTCAGGTTGGATTGTTTCAGTGGTTTAAGAATATCACCAAGGTCCACGTAACCATCCTTCTCTCCATCCTTTCTGGTGTTAACTTTATCCAAGGCTGGCATTTCTTTCGGGTTGGCAGATGGCCACGAACGTTTTCTGGGTTTATGTTTACCCCTCCAGGAAAGCCTCTCAAAAGAGTGAAAGAACTCTCTTTCCCAGAGTTTTCTGTGTCTTTGTGATCCAACTTGGTCTATACTGATCCCAGACCTGAAAACTGTAACCAGGGGAAGGGATTATATTGATGAAGTTGGGCCTGAGTCACATTTAAGCCTTGATGTCAGCTTCCCCCGAAACATAGACGTTGTAAAGGGGTGATGTGGATATCCAAGTGAGGGGGCATGGACGAGGAGCAACCATGGCATCCATTACCGTGTTAATTACGGTAATTGAAAGCACTACCAATAAATCTAAAGACTGGACAACATTACCTCTCCTCTGGACCATTTTGGAGGAGATGGGAGGTCTCCAAGGTCATTTAGACTTTGAGAGGCTTCATTATCACAGATCTTGTTAAGACCAGGACCCAGGTGCCCTAATGTTACACTGGATCTCTTCCCAACACACAGTCCTACCTCGTTAGGCCTTCTTGCAGTGTCATCTTCTAATTTTACATTCATTTCGGCATTGTTTACAATGTCAAATTCCTAGAAGCAACTTAAATACCCACTAAATGGGAAATGGAAAAATACATTATATTTGTAAAATTTAATACAATGATGTAGATCCATACGTGATGGGAAGCTTTATATAAATACTCACCCAGCTACAGGTTCTTCAAAGGAAAGCTTTGATCAGAGGAATGTGCTATCATGCCCCTACTTGTGTGTGTATGCTTATATATACACTTAAATTTCTTTAAGAATACTAAAGAAGCTAGACAATAGTTGCCCTGGGGGTGGAAATTGGAGATCTGATTGAGACAAAGATGTTTTCACTAATTGATTTTTTTACTAGTTGATTTTTTTTTTTTTTTTTTAGATTTTATTTATTTATTTGAGAGAGAGAGAGAGCGCGCGCAGAGGGAGAAGCAGGCTCCCGGCTGAGCAGAGAGCTGGAGGCAGAACTTGATCCCAGGACCCTGAGCAGAAGGCAGACGCTTAACCTACTGAGCCATTCAGGTGCCCTGATTTTTTGCTAATTGACTTTTAAAAACACAAATTAAGAAAGGACTCAGTCTCCTTGGTTTCAGACCTTGGATATCAATGATTTTTTATCATTGTGATTTTAGGCAAGGCACTTCATTTCTCTGAACCTTAGTTTCCTCTTCTGCCAAATGAGGATAATGGGTTTAACACAAGATTTTTATGCGGATTAACTGAAAAAAGTTCTTTGAAAGTGCTTTTTAAGCTCTCATGGACCATCCAATTACTAGTGATTACCATGTTGCATTTTTCCTGATGATCATTTCCTTCTGCTCTCCATCCCACTGCTTCAAGGCTGATGCCTTTGTCATCCAAGGGTAAATAATCTCCTTAGAATTTCTGGCCAGACAGGCACACTGGCTGAGAAGAGAGATTGAGGAATTCAGGGAAAGTCTATTTGGAGTCTCTCAGCCTTGCTCCCACCCCCGACAACTTGATGAGCATTTTAATGATATGTAACTGGACACAGTTTTCCTGGATCCTCACTCTTTTTTCACCTGTCCAGAAAAGATGGAGGGGTTTAACTCCACTTCAATTCATTTATTTGCTCAACCAATAGTTACTGAGCACCGATTGTGTACTAGGCTGGATGCTCAAGGCAATTCGCCTATCCCCTGGACTTTACGGTAGAGCAGACTTGTGCATAGTAATAAGCATTCATTTTAAATGAAAGATGAACAGAAACTCTTACAACCAGTGACTTCTGGGGCAGCAGTTACAATAATACCCATGAATGCCAGTTTCTAGGTCTTCACTGCTAACATAAAAACAAAGCACCTTCCAGCTCAGAGTCTGTATTCACCCATACACTCATCTTGGACATATTCTCCAAAATGCAACCATGGTTAAGGGACCAGTAGGAGCCAGACATGTGGATATTCCAAGGGTTGCATCATGCCTTCTAATCTGGGTCTGTAAATTTAATCTGATCATTGCATCTCCAGGCAGAGAGCTGTGAAAGTTAATAAGAGAAGAACAAGTAGAGACCACTCAGAGACAAGAAAAACATCTTTTCAGGACTCAGCATTATTGATGAGAACCTGGGAGGAGCAACAGACCATGAATCAACTTTGGATCTTCTTTCATAAGAAGATTGTGATTCCTGTGCAGCAACTTCCTTCCTTCCCCAACCCTCCCCCACAGGCCCTCCCCTTCGAACTTTCCTACTCACAATAGGACTTCCCTATCAGAGAGCTTGCACTCAAATAATTTAGGTCTGAAAAAGAAACCTCTTGTTAGAACCCAGACATCATTGACAATTAGCCAGAATTCCAAGGAGAAAAAGAGGGAGGCCCAGGTAAGGTAAACGCATTTGTGTTTATATAGTGTGTGATGTGTTTTGAAGTTTTCCCCAAGGAGAAAGGCCCTTTCTCCTACTTCAAAAGCCATTTTCATGTTTTTGAAATTACTAGAAATTATGGGCTAAACCCCCTTCACACGTAATTTATTTCACCCAGTATCTCATATTTTGTGATAACATGCAAATACCATATGTTGCACTTTCTCTTTATGGGTGGAGGCGGGAAGGAGGGAGGACCGGCAGAATTATCACTAGGCACTGCAAAACCTTCCACCGAAATCCACATTCACCACAGTGACGTTTACTAGTTATGGCAGAGTTGATCAAGTGCAGATTTTCCTGCTGCTGAAACTAAATTGCAAGCTGCTCATAATGCCATCAGATGCTGCTGGTTTTTCAGCCAATGAGAACTTTGAGAACGCTTCTCTCCCTCCCTGTTTTCTGTTGCAGCAGAGCCTCCATGCCTGGCCCATACTCTACTGGGTTTGAACTAGACTGACCTCATGCAGCACTCGCCCGGAATAAACGCAGCTCCGCATCACCTTATGGGTTCCAAATACTCAAACCAGAAATCCTAATGCATTCCCAGGGCCTTCATATTTATTTTCTCTAACAGGTTTTTATTTTCTTAAATGAAATGGTCAATATTCAGGGGTATATATTATTCATAAGACTGAAAGAAGGAAAAAAAAAAAAACATCTTGTATTCCCCTCTTCTATTTCATCGGAGGCAAAATGTTTTATGCCGGGCCAAGTGAGTCAAAAACACAGAGCTATTATTCAACTCATAGCTGCTTCAATCATTTCTTTACCAACAATGGTGAAAAGATGTGATTTTACAAGCAAACAGGAAGAAAAAGCTTGAACACACCCTGGGAGCGGGTTTAAGAAGTTGATTTATGTTTCATGCTGAGTCTTACACCTGCAGTTCAAGTAAAACCCAACTTGGCTGCCCCAAAGAGTCTGGTTTATTAGGTATCAAGGAGTCGCAAGAAGCCATGTAATTAAAACCGTAATTAACTGGGAAAGGAAAGTGCCACCTGAGTTTTGAGAGGCTGTCAATTTTATTTCCATTACGGCTCTCCTGGCTCTCCTCTTGGGCTCCCCCAAACCCACCCCTTTTGCTTGATAAGAAAACTATACACACACACACACACACACACACACACACACACACACACACACACACTGCATACCTATATGTTTTTATATGTATTAAAACTTGTATATATGGCTACATCTTCTGAAAAAAGTCACAAGAGTCATTACCTGTCTCGGGTTTTCTAGATCAACTTCTTCATCAGAGAAACGTTCTAGAAGTGCACTACCCAATATTGTAGCCACCAGCCACAGGTAGCTATTGAACACTTGAACTGTGCCTAGTCTGAACTAAGATGCCCCATAGATGTAAAGTACCCATCAGAGTTTGAAGATGTAGTGCAAAAAAAAAAAAAAAAAAGTAAGATATCAGTGATGATTTTAATATCAATTACTTGTTGAACGATACTATTTCAGATATATTTGGTCATGTAAAACATGATGGTTTCATTTCACCCGTTTCTTTTTCCTTTTTTGAGAGGGGCTAGTAAACAATTTAGAATTACAGACATGGCTCATACTCTTCCTATCGGACAGTGCTGTTCTAGAGGTTGAGTCCTGTGTTTCCCACTGAAATGTGGAAGAATGCACTGGAAGTGCCTCTTCTTGTCCTTCTTGTCATCCCTAGGGCTGTGAGGGGCTGGCTGGCAAGGAGAAAGGGGAGCCCTTGGTGGTGGCGTACAAGGGTGCTGGAACAAGTTATTAAGGCACATGTTTGTGATTGCCAGATTGTTCAACTCAATTTCTCAATAAAGAGCTCAAAGGGAGATGTCTGAGCAGCACGAATGGAGCTTCAAGGGTCCTTTCTTCTCTAACTGCCCCTTGGCCAAAGGAGGTTCAAACGTGCTGTGAAATATGTTAGCACCAGAACAAGGAGTGCTGGAAACTTCAAATGAACGTACTGAAAGCAAGTTCAAAACCAACACGTGTGCCTTAATTTGTGAATTAAAGTGCTGATAAAACAATCTTTTGAAAAAGGTCAATCCATTTACATTAGATTCTGTAAACATCCGTCTCACATTATTACACCATCTTTCTGAATCATATCCTTTGAGGGTAATAAAGAGGATGTGTAATAAAGACACAATTATATAATAGTTTTGAAGGTGGCTAGGGACAGAGGAATTTTGGCAGTCTATAGCAGAAACAGGCAAAAAATTTTAATGTCTTAGCCTTCCTTTTTTCCTTTTGAATAATTTTTGGAGTCGGGGTAGTTAGCAGAGATATAGAGTTTGGACGCATTCAGAAAGGAAAGCAGTGTCTTGTTTCTCTGTTAACTGCACAGTAGTGACAAACCTCTTGGTGAAAAGTGCCCAAGGAAGGTAAGAGACTGACACCGCCTTTCTTTGGGCAGAGGGGACAAAATGTCTCCTCCCAGCCTGTCTTTTCCCAGCTCGGCTGCAGTTGCATATTTTTAAGTTGCATTTTGTTACCAGGTAAGGGTCTCTGGAATCTTCCAGTTCAGAACAGAAATGTGTTGGCGCGTAATTTTGGGAAGTGAGCCTGAGGTACCCAGAGCAGATGACACACGGGGCTTAGGTCCTGATTCAGCTACAAGTCAGCGGGGCACCCCAGGACCATCTGCGTTCTATAAATTACAGTAATACCAGCACATGCAGCCTGTAAATCACTGGCGAACAGGCGTCACCTTGTGACACACGACATGAACTCTGTTGTATATTCCAATAAACTCCCATAAACCATCTGATATAAACTCCGGATTATATTTCTTTAAGGGTTGGAATACATAGACTTTTCTTTGCTGGCCGATTTCCCTTCAACAAGTGAAGTGAATACACACAGCGCGATCCCTTCTCTTTCCCCCACGCTAGGCATTTTGCTGTTTTTCAAGTCCAGAATCTTACTTAGTGGCTGACATGTGCAATTTGGTGAACTTTAAAGGACCGATCTTTTTTTCCCCTTCGCCTTCTTTAATAAACTTGTTTCTTTCAACACGACTGTGAATGTCAAAGTCTTGTGGTTACTATACAAGGAAAATACGATTTATAAACAGCAAATTAATGGCCAAATTGTCAGTAACCTACTTCACTGAATATAAATAAACTTGTATCATAAAGGGTCATGTCGTTAATATGGCTTTGCTGGCTTTCTGGCAACCTACGCAGCTGCCTTCTACAATAGTTTTTTTGTGTGCAGGAGTATGAGGAGGAAGAAAAATTGGAGTGGAGATCGCATTCAATTCCATTTATGGCTCATCCATAAATGTCTCCAAGCAATTGTGTTTACTTGGAACGCAGTGTTACCCTAGTCGTGGAGCTCTTCCTCCATCTTTAGGGAGATCCCCTCTGCGGAGTCACTTCTTAAGGCTTGTCATAGCCGACTTGCTGGCCCACAGTCACAGAAGTGACAGAGAAAACCCAACTTGAGTCCTTCACAAGACACCAGGCTTTGCTTTTATTAGGAAAGGCGGTAATTTTTTTTTTAAATAGTAACAACGACAAAATCTAAAATTTCAGTTTTCATTATGAAAGTATTTTGTCTTTTAAGAAAGTTCTTCCAGTTCAGTGTCTTTGATGCAACACTAAAGTATCTACTTTACATCACTTTTTATAGATGTACAGGTATAAATGAAAGGGATAGATCATTACTGTTCTGTGTAGAATTCAAATCTAAAATAATTCAAAAATTTCAGTAGCTTCTTAAGGAGCTGAAGGGTGAGATAATTAAGAATTAATTTTATTGGTCTGGCATATCTTACTCAAATTTGTTGAAAGTTGGGTTAAATTTCCATGTTTATTGTCAGAAAAATGCTTTAATTATTATTTTATATACACACAAGCCTACATAAAGAAAACACAGTGCTATTTTTACTTATAGTTGTAGAGGATTCATGTACTCAATGGAAATTAGATAAATTGCTTCAAAGTTATGGGAGTTCTTTGGGATATAAATACACTGAATGTGCATAAAATTTAAACGCTCAGGTTCTGCTGAGAAAGTGCCCCTGAAGCTGAACATAATTGCCTTGTTGGAAAAGAGGTAAAACTAAATTTTGCTAAGACACACAGCACCATTACTGTGAATTCAAAAAAATACAACTTTCAGGAACTTCTAAATACATGGAAACATTCTTTAATTAATGCAGTTTATCCTGTAATTTTAGCGATTTATTGATATTGGCAGAAACATTTGCAAATAGCTTAGAAAATTTCATGACATATTATGCATCTCAAAGGATTTCATTCAGTTTCTTTTTCTTTTTTAGCTGCAATCAATAATTTATTTCGAAACTCTTAATATGCTAAGACAAAGTATAGTTAAAAGATTGTTGGAAATTCTCAAAAGAAGGATTTACGAAAATAACTATGAACAACGATGAACTTTGTAGCATTATGTTATTTTCTTTCATTCACATAATTTTTGAACAAGTTCTGCCTCTGTTTTCCATTACACCTAAACAGTTCTCATTTTTATTCAACATCGAGATATTAATGTGGGTGCGTCAAATCAGAGTGGGTTCTTTGAACCTATCAAACTGTTTTTTTCCCGAATATCTGGGGTTTGATAAAACCCCCAATGCATACTAGAAGCACTTTTTCCATTAATTATTAAACCCATGTGCATTTTGAGGAAAATTTGATCCATATGGGTTCTGGTTCATTTATGCTTTACTCATCAAAATACTTTTTCTTAAAGTTCATGTCCAAGAAATCTTTTGAGCCCCGTTAAGTTTTTTGAGGTTTGCCAAGAACAAACAAAGTTGAACACCAGAAAAGATTCAAGTTGGTTTGTAACCCTATACCTACAGAGCATTAGTGGGTTCTAAACTTGGAGTAAACACATGCTCTCATCCTTAATAGGTAGTTGGATGTACCCCCAGAGGCAAGCTGGAGACCTGGTACAGAAAGCAAAAGTTAGACATCTGTCAACACAGGCACCAGATAATCCCAGAATGCATCACAATTCATTAAAAATTTACTTTGATTATGTAATTTTTGGTACATATACACACAGATGTTCCATGGAATTTGAGCTGGAAGGTTAAGAGGCATCCCAAGTAGGTAACAACAAAAAACTTATTATCATCTAAAATGTGAAACCTGAGTATGTGGGTAACAATTCCTAAATCATGGATCTTAATTAAAAATAAATAATTATGGAGAACACCCAATTACCTTTTCGTAGGGAAAAAATGGGAATGTGGCCCATGATTTTTTTTTACTTTAATATCTCTTCCTTTTCAAGTGTCTAATTTGGAGGTGAGTTTTTTGTTGTTTGTTTGTTTTGTAGTCACTGTGTGTTTTGTGTCTTTTGCCTTTTTTCTCCCCCTGCAACCAACAGGCCACGTCAAACTGAAGCTGTAAATGTAGATTGGCTTTTAAGGCACCAGTCTTTGATGAGACTGGGTTGTCAATCTCAAAAATCCAGAAAAGGACAGTCAAAAGATGATTATAAGTAAAGTAATATACTATTTCAATACGTCAGAGAAAAGAAAATCTAAGGCTTGGAGTTATGTTAAAAAAACGTCCTGTCTCCTAGGGGCGCCTGGGAGTCTTAGTCAGTTAAACATCTGCCTTCAGCTCAGGTCATGATCTCAGGGTCCTGGGACTGAGCCCTGCATCATCGGGCTCCCTGCTCAGTGGGGAGTCTGCTTCTCCCTCTCTTCCTGCCCCTTCCTTCCGCTTGTGCTCTCTCTCTCTCTCAAATAAATAAATAAAATCTTAAAAAAAAAAAAGGAGAGCGAGCCCTTGTCTTTTAGTGATCCTTATTGAAATATGTATAGATGACATGACATGATTTCTGGGATTTACTTCAAAATTCAGTGGGAGATGAAGATATAGTTGGAGATATAGATAAAGCAAGACAATTGTCAACGCTGGATACTGGGCCTGTTGATGTTAATTACAGCATTCTGTTTTCTTTAGTTTCTGCACTGGGCATCTCCTATGCCTTCTATACATGGTTTAGTTTCCCTTAGCCATTGTAGTAGTAATCCCTGGAGCAGTACCTGGCTTCAGCTGAACACTGCATCTCTCCTGCCACAGAGAATATCTACAGAAACCTTGCATGTCATTCTGATGCATGAACAGATTTGAAAGTGTGAAAAAGTTAACACTCCATGAGACTATTCTTTATTAATGGGGGGCAAAACTGCTGGATGATTCCGAAGTGCATCTTACATGGAGAGTCAGAGGGTTCCTAGTGGAACCCCCAGTGTGATCTATTTGATAACCTACCCTTGATGGGTCTTTTCTTCTTCCTTGTTATACTTTGTTTTGGACTCTTTCTCCTGTTCCTTAGGATTACTTCCTTAAAGAAACTACCTGCATCAAATCGTTATAGTAATTTCTAAAAATACATGGTCTTATAGCCCAAGCCCTTATCTCTTCGGCTAAAGCTACTGATATTTGAAGTTTTTCATAATAAAAAGTTTTGAAAAAGTTTTTACACCCTTTCTCTGTATAGAATAAAATCTAAATTTTATTTTATTTAAAAATGCATGAATAAGCTCTTCTTAACAGTTGGAATTTTATATTGTTACTGTTTTATGATTTAAAGCCTTTTATTGATTATTCAATCATAATTCTGTCATGAAAATATACACATAAATTGAAGCTTTATTATTGTCTTTTCAAATGTCCTGTAACCATAGGGTTTGAAGCATTAAAATATTTATTCTGAGTTAACATTCTAAATACCTATAGTACTCAGTTGATCAAAAACAATTAAAGTATATTTCAAAATTTAAAATATTATTAAAGATAAGAGTCAAATTTATTGGAAACACATCTCTTAAGGAAATGGATATGGCTTTTTTCCAATTAGTTCACATATTGTAGAATATTATTATAGAATGAGGAAGATTTCAGCATCAATTTTATTTCTAATTTTCATGGTAATAGATGTAAATTCTGAAAAAAGTTATTCATATAAATAAGTAGGTGCATATAGAAAGAATTTTGTAATGGTGTCCACCCAGTTCCTTGATATTATTCTGTTACATTAAAAATTATATTGTGATTTATCATCAAAAATCATTTTTATCTGACAACTTGATTAGTTGTTCCTGCAATTTCCTTGATAGCAAAAAATTGGAAATCAACTTTCTCACAAAAGGACTCGTTAGGGTCATTCACCAGTATCTTGAATCATTTGTCTGTTTTGGCAATGTACCCCAGGAAACATACCATAAAAGAATAGAATGAATGAGAGAGATGCCATTTTTTTATAAAGTAAGAGACAAGCAATTTTGAAAGGGGTGATTGTTTATTTTTTGTCACACAAATTTTTATTCAAATTGAGATATAATCCATATGCCATAAAATTCACCCTTTTAAAGTGGGTGGGTTCAGTGGGTTTTAGTAAATTCCCAAAGTTTCACATATTTTCATCACTCCCAGAAGAAACAGCCACACCCATTCCCCCCCAACCAAGCCCCTGAAAGCCATTAATCTACTTTCTGTCTATATGAGCTACTTATCCTAGCCATTTCATGTAAATGGAATCTTACAATATGTGGTTTCTTGTGTCTGGCTTCTTAAACTTAGTACAAAATGTTCAAGGTTCATCCATCCCGTGCCATGTGTCAGTATTTCATTCACTTTTATGCCAAATTTTTCCATTCTATGTGTACACAATATTTTCTTTATTCATTCATTAGTTGATGGGTGTTTGCATTGTTTCCACTTTCTGGCTATTATTAAAAATGGTACTATGAACATTCATGTACAAGCTTTGTGTACACATGTTTCAGTTCTCTTGGGTCTATGCCAGGGAGTGGAATTGCAGAGTCATGTGGTATTACTGTGCTTAACTTTTTGCAGAACTGAAAAACTGTTTCCAAAGTGGCAGTAGCATTTTACATTTCCTCCAGCCATGTCTGAGGGTGCCAGTTCTCCGTATCCTTGCGAACACTTGGTTATTTTCTGGTTTTTGACTGTAGCCACCCTAGTAAGTGAGAAGCAGTAGCTCATTGTGTTTTTGATTTGCATTTCCCTGATGGCTGGTGATGTTAAACATCTTTTCATGTGCCTATTGTCCATTTGCATATCATCTTTGGAGAATTGCCTATTAAATCCTTTGCCCATTTTTAATTAGATTATTTATATTTTTTATTGTTGAGTTGTAAATATTCTTTATATATTGTGGATAATAGTCGTTTGTCAGATTTATAATTTGCAAATATTTTCTCCCCTTCTGTGAATCTTTTTTTTTTTTCATTTACTTAATAGAGTCTTTTGATGTGCAAAAGTTTTTAATTTTTGGGTGCCTGCGTGGCTCAGTTGGTTAAGTGACCAATTCTTGGTTCTGGCTCAGGTCATGATCTCATGGGTCATGAGATCAAGCCCCACGTTGGGCTTTGCACTCAGCGGGGAGTCCCTCCCCTGACTCACACACATGCACTCTCTCTCTCTCTCTCTAAAATAAATAAATACTTCTTTAAAAAAAAGTTTTTAATTTTGATGAAGTCTAGTTTATTATTTTTCATTGTTGCTTGTGTTTTTGGTCTAATGTGTAAGGAACCATTCTCTAATCCAAGGTCATAAAGAGTTACACCTATATTTTCTTCTAAGAGTTATATAGTTTTAACTCTTACATTTGGGTCTTTGATCCATTTTGGTATATATGGTGTGAGGTAGGGGTCCAAATTCATTCTTTTGCATGTGGATATCCAGTTGTTCCAGAGTCATTTGTTGAGAAGGCTCTTTTTTCTCCCATCAAATTGTCATGTCAACAATTCACCGTATATGTAAGTGTTTATTTCTAGATGTTAAATTCTATTCCATTGATCTACATGTCTAAACTCATTACAGTACAACATAACCTTGAGTACTGTGGCATTATAGGAAGTTTTGGAACTGGGAAGAATCCCAACTTCGTCTTTCTTTTTCAAGATTATTTGGTTATTCTGGGTTGCTTACATTTATATATACATTTTTGGTTCAGTTTGTGAGTTTCTGCAAAATGGTAGCTAGGATTTGAGAGGGATTGCATAAAATCTGTAGGTGAATTTGGAAAACATTGCCATCTTAACAATATTGAGTCTTCCAATACATGAACACAGGATGTATTTTCACTTATTTAGGTCTTATCTAATTTCTTTCAACATGTTTGTAATTTTGTTGTATAGGTATTAGAATTTTTTGGTTGAATTTATCTTTAAGTATGTTATTCTTTTTGATGCTATTTTTTAAAAGATTTATTTGTTTACTTGAGAGAGAGAGAGAGCAGGGGGAGGGGCAGTGGGAGAGGAAGAGAGAGAGAGAGATAGACAGACAGACAAGAAGCAGACGTCCCACTGAGCATGGAGCCTGACACAGGGCTCCATCCCATAAACCTGAGATCACGGCCTGAGCTAAAATCAGAAGTCAACTTAACCGACTGAGCCACCCAGGCACCCCATTGATGTATTTTAAATGGAATTGTTTTTGGGCACCTGGGTGGCTCAGTTGGTTAAGCATCGCCTTCAGCTCAGGTCATGATCCTAGGGTCCTGGGATCGAGTCCTGCATCGGGCTCCCTGCTCCACAGGGAGTCTGCTTCTCCCTCTGCCCCTCCCCCCACTTGTATTCTCAATCTCTCTCTCAAATATATAAATAAAATATTAAAAAGATAAATGGAATTTTTTAATTCCATTTTCATATTGTTCATTGCTAGTGTATAGATACACAGCTTACTTTTGTATATTTAGCTTGTACTCTGTGACCTTGCTGAACTCATTTATTAGTTCTACTAGTTGTCTTGTGAATTCCTTAGGATTTTCAATAAATAAGATATGTCATTTGTGAATAGAGATCTTTTTTTTTCTGTTTTTCCAATCTGGATTTTCCAAACTGGAAAAAAGATTTTCCAATCTTTTCCTTTCTTTTTCTCTTTTTTTCCTCCCTCCCTCCTTCCCTCTTCCTTCCTTTCCTCCCTTCCCCTTCCTTCCCTCTCTCCCTCCCTCTCTTCTTTCTTCTTTCCTTCCTTCCTTTCTTTCTCTCTCCCTTGTTCGTTCGTTCGTTCGTTCGTTCCTTCCTTCCTTCCTTCCTTCCTTCCTTCTTTCTTCCCCTAATTGCCCTGGGTTAAATCTTCAGGATAATGATAAATAGAAGTGGTGAAAGTAGACATCCTTGTCTTAGTCCCAATCTTAGGGGAAAGTTTTCAGTCTTTTATAATTAAGTATGATGTTAACTGTAGAGTTATTTTTTGCAGATACCCTTTATCAGGTTGAGGAAATTCTTTTTTATTCTTGTTGAATTTTTTCTTATCACAAAAGGATTTGGTTAAATGCTTTTTCTGCATTGAGATGATCATGCGGTTTTTGTTCTTTATTTTATTAATATGCACATTACATTGATTGATTTTTATATGTTTAACCAACCTTGTATTCTTGGAATAAATCCCATTTGGCCATACTGTATAATTCTTTCTACAAGCTAATGGATTTGGTTTGCTTGCATTGCATTGAGGATTTTTGTGTCTATGTTATGTTATATTGGTCTTTAGTTTTCTTTTCTTTTCTTGGGATGTCTTTGCCTGGTTTTGGTATCAGGGGAACACTGACCTCATACAATGAGTTGAGAAGTGTTCCTTCCTCTTCTATTTTTTGGAAGAGTTTGTGAATGACTGGTTCAGTTCTTTCTTTCTTTTTAAAACAACCTCCCTATTTTTTTAAATTATTATTATTTTTATTATGTAAGCTCTACACACAATGTGGAGCTTGAACTCATGACCCTGAGATCAAGAACCACATGGTTTACTGACTGAGCCAGCCAGGTGCCTCAGATTCAGTTCTTTCTTAGGCATATCAGTTTTATAGAAGACCTATGAACAATGTGGTTCTAGGGAACTTATTACTTATGCCAGGCTTTTAGATATTTATATATACATTTTATTTTCCTACCATATTATAAGGTCATTCATCTATGAAACATATATTTACTGAGCATCTACTAGATGTGGAAGGAGCTGCTGATACAACAGTGAGCAACATGATCCTTGCTTTGTTGGAGTTCATAGTTCCGGGATGACGAAGGACAAGAAACAAGTAAACAACAAACAAGCACTTATTCTTGGCAGGGATGACTTTTTATACATCTCTGTAATACCATCTTTAGTATCTGGTATAATGTCTTAAATGTATTCAATACACAATAAAGGTGGAATAATTTATTTTTATATGGTTGCTGCCCTATAACTTGGTTGGGAAGATTAGGTTATGCACACAGAGTAATGTGAGATTTATACAAGACAAAAAAATTAATTTTATAGTTTTCCTACTATAGTAGGGGAAAGGGATGTGTGAGCGTTTGAAACCTAGCCTCAAAGACAGAAAAAAACCTCAAGCAATGCACCTTTTCCACAAAGCTGCCCATTGTATATATTTATGTCTCTCAAACCAGTATTTCTTAAACTGTCATAAGTAGAGAAATCATCTGGGGATCTTTTTTAAATGCAGATCTTTATTCCATATGTTTGAGGGACCATAAGGTCCTATTCTAATAAGATTCTATAAGATCTATAATATCTATAAGATCTATAAGATATAAGATCTATAAGATCTTCTATAAGATTCTATAAGATCCTGTTCTATAAGATTCTAGTAAACTTCTGCGTGATGCCTATGCTGCATCAGACCATAATTCAAGTGGCACGGCTCTATACCCCTCCTTTTCCAAAAGCAAAGAACCAAGAGATATCTGATGAATTAGGGAAAATTTCCTCCAGATTTTCAGAGGTAACTGAATTGCTGCAGAACTGTTTGTTGATGAGAAGGCCTAGAAAAATCATCAGCATCTTCATACAACCCACAGCATCCTATGAGAAAACCAGCAGAGAGGGAATAAGGGAGCTCTTATCTTCCTGAATGATGTCATTTATGCTGAAACTTAATTATAAGCGAACATCCATCTTTTCTGTCAAACAATGCAGTGTACATAGGCCAAATCATTTTTAATGTAAATATAAATGGTTCTTGTTTGTAGCCACTGGGGAGATGGTTAATGCAGAGAAGGAGGAGGAGGATGGAAAGCTAATTCTACTTTGTGAAGGAAAAATTGCCTCTGTGTCTTGATATTCTGTAACTATTGGGAAAAAAAATCCCCATAAATGTTGGTAATAGGGAATTGGCTTGCCAGTGTCCAAAATGCAGAGATTTACCTGGAACGTTTTTACTTTTTTTCTGCTTTCCAGTCGGATAGTCAACCTATAAATATGTGCTTTTCCTATCAGCATGATGGCTTGTTTCTTTTTTCATTTGTATGGTTGAGTTTCCCGGCACATTTCTGTTCCCACAAACAGTTCTCTAGAGTTTCATATATAAAGAAGCTTTAAGTAAAAGACAAATTTGGTAAAAACCAAAAATTACTCATTGAAACTAGTATACTATGTTGTGAAACCAGAAAATATAGAAACCATAAGCTCCTCTTATTGGTACATAAACTCACATATTTGGGACTGTTGCACAACTGAAACTGTCCAATTTCAAATGCTCATAAAGTACCAGATAACTCTGTGAATCTTGATGGGAAAAATAGACAACCAGAGTCACACAGCGCATTGGGCATGAGTCTAGCAGGAAGGCGATTCCAGGGAAATAAGAGTATACATACTAACCAAGCAGTGCAGGTGGGATGAAAAATATCTGTAGCCTTCTGCGCATGCAGGTGTATGGTACAGCTTTACACATTATAGGCAAAAATATGTAGGCAATTTTGGAATAGAGTTCTAAAATCAACACGTATTAACATGCATTTTTGTGCCTGCTGATGTGCTTAGGACTGTATTAGGTGATGTGAAGAGGTATAGGGCCTTGTTCTTATATTCAGGCAATGACAAGCAAACCCTGGCAAGTATATTCATACATATACCCTAAAATATCACTAGCATTTTAAGGTAATGTTCATCTGAAAGGGGAATGGGAAAAGAGAGAGAGAGAGAGAGAACTCCCTTCCGTCCGTGATGCCTAGGAGACTTCTAGACCATGATCTGGGTATGTGGGACTCTGGAACTGCCCATTCCAATGACCCTGGGTTGGCTCCCAGGGCTGTGCAGTTGGGGACACCTTGTTGCTGCAGTGCAGACTTAAGCTACCTCACTGTCCTTCATTTGCAGGGCCAACTCCCATGAGTCCATAAGGCCACCTTAGACGTAGTGATCCCAAGATGATTTCTGACAAGTGTTGTGAGGCCACGTGGAGGGAGCTGTGCGTTCATGACAAAAGGGGATATTGTGTTGCCCAGGGCGTACTTGGGCTTTTTTTTTTTACCTCAACATACTTCTAAGTTGTGATGGAGAATTGGAACTGGAACTCGAACTTGGGACCCCTATTCCAGGATCATTTCCCGTTGCTCATTTTCTTCACTGTATATTTTCATTTTTTTCCCAAAAAATAAAGTTTACTTATTTATTTTGAACAAGCACTAAAGTAGAAAAAAAGAACTGGAACAACTGTCCTTCCACCATCTCTGACCATTTGTCTCAAACCCTTAATGCCATTTCTTTCCCTACTTTTTTAATTTGGAATCAGAGAGGGGAGAGGAGAGAGGGAACGAGAGTTGGGGAAAAAGAGGGACAGAGAGAAAAGTTTCCTCTAGAGTTGGTTGTATCTGCCAGGGAGTAGAGATAGAGCTGGCTGATGGAACAGGACTAAGAGAAGGATACACCGATATCTATTCTGTAGAGATATAGATACAGCAATGGTCTATCCATCCATCCATCCATCCATCCATCCATTCATCCATCCATCCATGTATCTGGCCCTTCATCTTTGCTTCCTAGCTGACCTAGAAGTAAGATATTCTCCTTCTTAATCCAGTGCCTGAAGCAGACATCGGTGGCAGTAGTCCATACTTCATGCTGGGTACATGTTGTCTGACTCAGTTCTGTGGTTTGGAAAAAAATTCTTCTTCTTCAATGACTTTCTAGATGTGACTTCCCGAAAGAAAAAGGTTCAGTTGTTTCCAGAGTGGCCCTGTTGCTGGCACCAATGCCCACACAGCTACCAGCAGCTAATGAGCTTGGTGACTAGGTGAGGAGGTGGTGGAGGTCAGCTTCCTATGTGATCTACTTGTTATGTTTCTATAATCATGGGCTGAGTGTCAGGAGCTACTGTTTTGGTTTTTATTACCCTATTTTTGTATCTGCTGGGTTTCTAGCTGAAAATGTCTTTCTTGTTCTTTTGTTACGAATCCCCTAAATCTGAACTTAATGGCCTCTCCGTAAGAATAAGCTTTCTCCAGCATTGTCAAGATGGCCTTGTGAGAGGAGACGTATTTTGGATCAAGTAACCCAGGTATCATTCAAGAATACATGTGTCCAGGCCTCTTAGACCCATGAGTAATAGAAATTTTTTTTAAAAGAAGGAAGATGAAACCTACATTTTCATTGCATCCCTACTCTTTTAAGGGAACTCTCAACAGCAAATTAACTGCACCAGTTAGTCAGTAAAAAATAACTACCTTTTGGGGCACCTGGGTGGCTCAGTCGTTAAGGGTCTGCCTTCGGCTCAGGTCATGATCCCAGGGTCCTGGGATCGAGCCCCGCATAGGGCTCCCTGCTCCACGGGAAGCCTGCTTCTCCCTCTCCTGCTCCCCCTGCTCGTGTTCCCTCTCTCGCTGTGTCTCTCTCTGTCAAATAAATAAATAAAATCTTTAAAAAAAATAACTACCTTTAAAAGGCTGCTTAGGCTTGGGATGAGTTAAGAAAGATACATACGATGAGGTCACTGCCCGCAGTGGGGTAGGAGATGTGCTCAGAGTTGTCATAGATAAGATACCAAAAATGAAAGTGTTTTTCCAGGTGGAGAAATAAAATGTCTGTATGTTAGAAGAGTTCTGGGAGATTCTGAGGGCAGATATGTGATCTGTACCTTTATTCAAATATGACATTTCTTGAGCATAGATCCATTAATATGTGTGCTTTGGAAAAAATGCTGGTGATAGAATGAATGGAAAGGGAATCACGTTATTGTATTTTACAGAATCTAAGAAACCTTTGATTGTAAGATGCACCATTATTTTTATGTACTACTAAGAAAGAAAAAGCACTGTTAATTAAATTATGTCATGCCATTGATTGGAAGATGCAGTCCAATTTCACAGATGTTAAAGTGTAAAAAACAAATGTGAGTCTTAGACTTGATAACATTCAGTGTATCTCCTCTTTTAAGGATTTACAACACATTTTAATAGCTCTGAGAAGTCCCACAGGAAAAAAAAATCTGTTTAACTCAGCTTTCCCCCAATTTTCTAACTTAAAATGTTTTTGTTGGGCAAATATCTTTATGAACACATGCGTTAAAACATAGTTGATGGATTTTAATTCATCGCAATTCTAATACTATTGAACTTCAACTTGTTGAATCTTTGGCCATGAGCTTCTCCTTCACTTGTGTCTTGAGTCCTTTTGACCATGGGCTGCTAATCACTGAGAACTGTCTTGCTTTCTGGTATATCAAGAGTTTCTGATCTAATTTCTGTATTTCCTTCCCCATTTCTGGAATCAGTCATCTTAAATATAGTTTAGTCTTCATGATTTTTAAAAAAAATTTCTAAGTTTTTTTTTGAGTTTGCCATCTTATTTCTGAGTTTTTATTTTCGTTTATGTTTTTCTTTCATGCCTTGTATCATTTCCTTAATGTCTCTTAGCTCATTTCAGAATAGGATGCTACAGCTCTGATCTATATTTTGAATATGTCTCTCTGGCATGCTTTTATTTTCTGCAATAATAATATTCTGCTGTTTATTCTTTTTCTGATATTAACTCTGTATAAAATATTTTTCTGTGGATTTTTTATAAATGTGAAATTAGTTTTCAAAACTTTTAACAGGTGGCTTGATTCAGATGGCTTTTCAAACTTCACAGACCCATCTTTTCTGTTGCTTTTATGTAGCGTTAAAAAATATGGTGGCTGTTTTCAAAGAGTCTTGACTCTGCTTCCCTCCCCCATTTTTATCTCTACCACCTTTTCTCCATCTCTCTCATTCCTGACATGCTTCAATTTGATCCTACTCCTCGCCCCTTCAGGGGGCTCCGTGTGGGAAGGAAGTCATGAAACGTCAGTTTTAAGAGTTTATGGTGGCCAGACTGTGAAAGTGGGCAAAATCCTTCCCAGATTCAGCTGCTCTGCGCATATTAGCCCTGTGTGCTTTCCTGGGACTACCTAGTCACTAGTTTGGCTTTCTCCTCACCCTAGTGCTTCCTTCTGCTTTTACCTGCATAGATGTGATAGCATACTGTTCTTGAGGCTATTGGTGGTTTATCTCTACCTGGTTACATTTTGAACTTTATGGGGACACTTTGCTATCTAGTTTTGTTCTAAATTTGTTTATGAGTTTGGTTTTGCTATTTAATTGGTCTGCCAATTTTTATGTGGGGATTCTGGAAGATCTGGCAGCTATGCGGCTACTACCACTGCCACATTTCCAGAATCCTTTGGAAGACCTTTTTAATGGCATCACTCTTTAAATCTTACAGAGCAGTAATCTGCAGAGCCTTGGTTTGGGGTAATAATAAATGCTATCCTGATCTATCAGGAGCATTAATATTGGCTTAGGGGTGTTCTTACTCAGCGTTTGAGAAAAAAACATTATCTTCTAGTGTGATTAAAATCTCTAATGTCAATCATAATAGTCATTATAACTTCTTCATATTGTAAATAGCTTTTCCATTTATAGAATACATGTACAACCATTATTTTAGCCCATCCTACTAACAATCCTTTAAGTGGGTAGAACAAGTAATAATGCTGATTTTGGAGATGAGAATTTGGAAACTCAGAAAAGTTAACTACCGTCTCCAAGGTTGCACAGCTGGGAAGTGGCGTGGCTGAGAATTCTCCTTATCAACTCAGTGTCATAGTCACACTGCATGTTATTAACCTGATCAAGCAAACATGCTGAGGTCTTCGGCCTTGTGTATGAACACACCTGTGTGAAACAGGGATCTTTGATCTTTGCTCTGTTTCTGAGAGAAAAGGATAAAATCTTCTGCTCAAGAGAGATGTTCTTGGGGGAGACTCTAGACAAAAATTCATCAATTAAATACTGTATTAGTCTGTTCAGGCTGCTGTAACAAAAATATCACCGAGTGGGCGACTTAACCAACAAACATTTATTTCTCATAGTTCTGGAGACTGGGAACTCCAAGATCAAGGTGCCAGCAGATTCAGTGTCTGGTGAGAGCCTGTTTCCTGATTCATAGATGGCTGTCTTTTTTCTGTGTCCTTAGATGGCAGATGGGAAGCAAGAGAACTCTCTGAGGTCTCTTTTATAAGGGCACTAATCACTTCCCCAAGGTCCTACCTCCAAATGCCATCACACTGAGGGCTAGACTTCAACATACAACTTTTGGAGGAGGCACAAAAATTCAGTCCGTAGCACATATGTAAGCTTTTGCCTCATACCAACCACTTCATGGAACCTCTCATGTTGGTATTTTGGGCTGTTCCACGTAACTCTCAGATGCTCCTTTGATACAGAGGAAGACAGACTTAATGGTCTGACAGTGCCTCTATTTTCCAGGATCCTAATCTGAACAGAGGTTAGACCTGCTGCCTTCAATATGGAGGAAATTCCCTGCCCTTCTTGCCACATTAACCTCGTAGGAAAAGAGAGACAGGGCCCAAATAATAATAGCCAAATGTGGGGTTTTAATGAGTGTGTGCCACAGGTACCCTTGAGATGGAAACATGTTATCCAGTCACACTGGAAGACTCTCCACCCCACCCCTACGTTCCACTCGCACCTCCTGCTTGGTGCTGAGACATAGTAGTGCTACTGGTCTACATCCGCATCAGAGATTTTCCTCTTTGGAGTTGGGGTGGGGGTAGTGAAGGGGGTAGAGGGTGGTGAGGAGATGGTGGGAAGGTTAAGCTTTGACCTTTGTCTATTACCAAAAGGAAGTCAGACTAATCGGAAAATAATTTAGAAGTGAGAAGAAGTCTTGTCCTCCTCTTTTTAAGATGTGTGTGCTCCTTCTCCATATGAATATTTCTCCCCCAGGCTCTCCAGGAACCTTTCAGCCTTTGGACTTCCCTAATGCTCTGAGTTCTAAGCATCATGGACACCTTTATAACTTCAGATACCTATTTGCCATTTTTCTCTTTCACTTATTCTCATACACACATTCATGTTTCTGTCAAAGAAATGCAAAGTTTCCTCTTCTCATGACACTTCCAGTGAGAGTATTAGCTGCTTGAGGCAAAGGCTGATTGCTACTTCCCTTTTTATTGGCTCAAGACCTAATAAAGAGCTTTTCACACATTACTAGCTAATAAGTGATACTGGTTGATGAGATTTATAGGCAAATATACATCAATTCCTAGACAATAAGGGAAACAACTTTTCTTTCCTGAAATTTTACCTATAGGACTCAACAACTATCATGGTTCTGAAAGGAAAGAAATATTTAAAGGGAGACACAAGGTACAGATTTTTTTTTTTTTTAAGGTAGTAGGGTGACAAAAGAACATGAGAAGCTGGGCAGACCCATGGCCATATCTAAGATTCAAACACTAGGCTGTATTTCTTACCCAGAGCAGGGATCAACAAACTATAGCCCGTGGGCCAAATATAACCAGTCTCCAGGTTTGTTTTTTGTTTTTTTGGTTTTTTTCCTTTTTAAGTAGGCTCCACCCCCAGTGTAGAGTCCAATGAGGGGCTTGAACTCACAACCCTGAGGTCAAAACCTGAGCTGAGATCAAGAGTTGGATGCCTAACCAACTGAGCCACCCAGGCATCCTGAGTCTCCAGTTTTTATAAATAAAGTTTTATTGAAAGAGAGCCATACTCATTTGTTTACATATTGTTTATGGCTGCTTTCATACTACAATGGCTGAATTGGATATTTGCAGGAGAGACCTTGTGGCCTGCACAGCCAGATAAATTAACCACCTAGCTCTTTACAGAGGAAGTTTGCGGATCTGTGCCCCAGATAGAGGGCACTTGCATATACTAAAACTGGAGGGAGTCTTTCCTGTTGGGAATTAACTTCTTTTCTTTCCCTGCTGTCTGCTTTCAATGTCAAAGAGAGGTTATAATGATACTTCAGGGGCCCTAGTGCTCTCCCTTCTCTCCTGGAAAATCAAGAAGAAAGAAAATAAAAGAAAGAAAAAGGAAGGAGAGGAAGTTCATAGCAGAACCTTCCTACTCCTTGGAAACTCACATAGGCTATTGCCCCTAATTCCCTGGCAAGTGGAATGTAAAGGTGATGCTAGAATAATATATTAAATATATCTTCTTTTTCTGGAGAAACAGCCTTTTACGTATATCATTGCTCATACCCATTGTACATATATCTCATTAAAGGTTATATTGCTTTAAAATGAGCTTCTGGTTGAGATAATAGTATTGGATCAAGATTTAGTTTATATTGAAACAGTTTGATTGGAATATCATAGTATGAGGAAGCAAGGAAAAGGCCAAATGTGCTTACATTAGATGTAATTTAGTAAAAATGGAAAGTTCAGACGTTTCTGGCATATAGAGAACATTTATAGCATTTTGGCTTTTCACATTCATCTTTTAAAGTTCCCAGTTACAACATTTTCTTTTCTTGGCTCCTTAAAAATAATGAATAATTTTTCTCTGTACCCATAGCTTGAAATATTTTGGTATATGTTAATTCAGAAGATAAAATTTCTTTTGGAAATATTCACTTTAGCCTGCATATTAAAAGTGGAAAGTCTGCTAGCTACAATTCTAAAATTACTAGCATCATTGGGTTCCTATTATGAAATTGTTTTGAGAACCTTATTCAGGGGTCTGGAAGTAGTAACCATCCATTCAGAGTATCAGCTCCAGACTTGGGTTCTGACTTAATGAGTCTCTCCATCTGCCTATACTTTTTCATCAGCATTAGCCCTGTGCTTTAGTAAGCATCAAAAATTAACCTGTTTGAGAAGCCATTCCCACCTTACATCTTAGGAGGAATACATTTCTGGGGACTGTTAAGAAGATGTATTTCAATATGTACTGTCTGCAAAATATTTGTCTTTTTCTACTTCTAGGCAGTTAGTAAGATATTTCCTTGTCTCCTTTATGTTAGGAATGGCCTTTTCTCTAACCACTGAAATGTGAGAGGAAGTTTTGAATGTAGCTTCTGGTTGTAAGCTTTAAGAGACTGCACACAAATCACCACTATCACTTCCTCTTTCCCTGAACCTTAGCAATCAGCAACATTTAATATAGTGTGGGCTTTGCACATCTGGGTTCCAGAGTTGGATGATGTGGAGGCAAATGCTCAGCCAGCCTGTGCAGGATATGTAGTCAGTGCAGGAATTACACCTTTGTGTTTTAAGCCACTGGGATATATGGTCTCTTTTGTTACTGCAGCATAACCTGGACTTTCCTGATTGATTCAGTATGTCTGGGATAGCTTTAAAAAATGATTGGAATTCTCCATAGTGAGGGTCGATTCTGTGGAGAAATAATCATTTATTTTCCAAAAAATAACTTACATGAATGTTTGGCATAACATTGTAGTCAATGATTTCATATTAGTATGCCTCTGTGATACAATATCCACTTTATACTGTCTGCTCACTTTTGTTTTTGCTGTTGCTCCATATTTATGTTATTCCCAAGAAAGAAGAGATTTGAAGTCCAGCTCTCAATCAGCATACCCTGAAGAAAGCAACCCTAAGATGGAATTAAATGGTGTTAGGCCTGGGGGAAATGCTGCTAGAGAATAACAAGCTATTAGCAAATTGGGTTGCTTTCAACCTAACCTAACATAACAACATAACATAACAGGATAATATAAATATGGATGAGTGTTCCAGTCCAAGTTTTTATTGTAAAAGGTACAAATGATATGAATGGAGGAGTAGCTGTGACAAAGATTTAGCCAGAAACACACATTTTTGTGTATGCCAGACCACTTAATCCATTTCTTCACTCATTTTTAAACCCAGGCATTATAATTGTTAACCATTTGTCACCTTTTTAAACTCACAGTGACTAATGTTTTTCCCATATTCTTGCAAAGCATGTACTTGAACCATTTTAGCTCTAGTAGCCTTAGACAGGGTTTTTTCTCTTCTCTTTAGTGGGCAAGAATCTCTTTCAAAGACCTTCTCTTCAGACCTTGGCATATCCAGGCCTTTGAGAAGGCAGCTATCAGAGGAAAGAAGCCACTTAAATGGTCAATGTGGGTTTATGACTTCATGGAACAAAGCAATGTTCTTTGCCTATTGTTCCATCTATAGCCACATGCACATATTAGCAGCAATAATAAAATATCGCTGCATTATCCCCAAAGCATCAGCCTCTGATAAGATAAAAGCTTTTTTCCCAGAGGGGTTGGTTAGTGTACGGGGGTGGGAGACTGGAAAGGAAAGAATACATTAACCTCATGGTTCTGATAGAAATGGGCTCTCCTGTTACGAAGAAAATATGCATGTTAAACATGTGTGACTAGCAGAATTATAAGAGATCGGTTACCTTCTCACTCTACTTATCTCAGTTTATAGGACTAGTAAGTGTTTAGAATGCTGCAGACTGCTCACTGGGAAGTGGTCTATGAAAAACATATGAGTTAGATACGAAAAAAAAAAAAAGAAAGAGTCAGAGCAAGAGAGGTTATTGAGGTATTGAGTGAGTGGAAACTCAGAATATATCCCAGATAGCTACAGCGTTGCCCTAGGTTCTTATAATGTCCTTGGATGAAGCTATTACTTCTGGCTTATTTTTCTTTATTACATTCTTCAGTGTGAGGATATATGTAACATAACATACATGTAAGTAATGAAGCAGAATAGTAAAATGAATGGATGTGAATTCACCACTCAATTTTAGAACCCAAACATTGTTGTAATTGCTTATACACTCCTCCCACACCATGTACTTCTGCCTCCTCCAAGCCTGGGGATGAACTTTGTGTTGCTTGTTTTACTCAAAAATCATTCTCCCTTCCCCCGTTCCATCTCTAAGACATACACACACACACACACACACACACACACACACACACACACACACATCCATATAGAGTGTTGTTTGATTTTGATGGTTTTTTGAGCTTTATAAAAATGATACACCTTGCATGGTCTGCTGGGACTTGTTATTTTTATTCAATATTTAAGATGCACCCATGTTGTTTGCGAAGTTCTAGTCTATTTATTTTTCTTGCCCTGTAGTTTCCTAGTATGTGACTATACTACAATTTGTTCATCCATTTTTCGGCTGGTGGGCATCTAATTTTTTTCCCGGATTTTTTTTTTTTTTTTTTTTTTTTTTTTTTTGCTGCTGTGAACAGAACTGCTATGAATATTTTTATTCACATCTCCTGGGACACACGGGCAAAAGTTTCTTTGATTATTGCCCTTGTAGAGGGGTTGTAGAGCATGTGAATATTCCACTTTATAACACACTGCTATATTTCTTCCCAGTGGTTCTACCAGTTTGCTTTCCTTTCAGCAGCATATATGAACAAAAGTTCCCATAAATCCATGTTTTCACTCTAATATTATGAGATGTCTTAATTTATGCCAATCTAGTGTATAAATGGTATCTCGTTGTGGTCCTAATTTGCATCTCCATGATTGCTAATGAGTTTGAGCATCTTTGCAAATATTTATTAGCAATTTGTGTCACCCTGGCTTTTTTTTTTTTTTAACTAGCAAGGTAACTACCTATTCAGTTCTCATTAAGAAGGAAAGAGAAGTCAGTTGATTAAAGTCTTTTATAATTAAATCCACAATTGGTAGATGATAGATGACCAGAAACTAAAGTGAGTGCACTAGTTTCTCTCTGTGAAAGTAGAACAGTGTGCTACAATGCTCTTGGGAATTCCTTAAATCCTATACTTGTAAAATAATTTGTTCCTAATAAGGAACAATGAATTATATCTATAAATAATGATACATGATAATTGGGGATTTTCTGTATTCCCATAGATAAGTGTATATTTTGTGGTTGCAAGCAACAGAAACCCCCTTTGGCTAACTTAAGCCCCAAAAGATTATTCATCACCATTCTGTTCACAATAACAAAAAACTGGAATAACTGAAATGTCTATCAAGAGGAGAACAGATGAGTGAATTGTTGGCAGTCATGGCATCTTGTGTGATGACCCTACAGAGACTGCACATGTTCCCAAAAGGAAATCTGGGTGCTGTTACCAAAAGAAAGGGGAGCATGGATGCTGGGAGGAAAACATCTGCTCCCAAACCCCTTGACTCACTGGACTTTTTCTTAGGTAGAAAGACCAAAAGGAGTTGCTAATTTCCAGAGAAGAGAAATGAATTTGAATGGGGGAGAATATGTGTTTTTAACATCATCCATCATGAGAAAATATTGTTAGATTATTTTTCTAACTATAGTGGCATTCCTTTTGGCTGAGGTTTTCTAGGCTATGCTAATAGCCAATAAGATAACAATTTGTGCCAAGATGTGATGATGGTAATGACTTGGCTCAGGGAAGGGGCATGCCCTAAATCTAATGCCAGCTAGGACCCATTCATAAGTGCATTCATGTCCCATCTTTGTAATTATGAACCACTGGGAGAGGAATGATATCCCTGCTCACTAAAGGGATGGCTGACTGCTAGGATTTCTCTGGGTCCTGTCACTAGTAGGGACCGTCTCTAAATCCCATCTACCCACCAAAGTTGGAGGTTGACACTAATTTTAAAGAAACATTAAATTCTAAATCTAAACAAGTCAAATGGAGAGTACTTTGGTTTTAGCAAGGTCCCAAGAAGCCTGGGAGGCAGGAGAGGCTAAGGTTGTGAACTCATTACTTACACACAGAGCAATGAGAGAAGAACAGCGCCATTTTGAAATCCAAAGGAGTTGTGACCCACAACTATATAATAGGTAGCTAGGGCCATTTTGCTTTAACTTTTCTGTTCAGAAGGAAACTTATCAAAGCATATGATGAAATAATTAGGATATATAAGTGGTAACAGAATTTTAAATATGAGCAATGTCAATAATAATGATATAAGCATTCCTTGTTTTTCTAGTTTGGATCACACCCCTTCACTTTTATGAAAGACCTCCATTTGTACTTGTTTTTGCTAACTGAAAGAAATCTGAAGAGGAACTTTGCTTTTATGCAAAGAAAAAATAGCATTCAGCATTTGTTTTGCAGCAAGCCTCTAGAGGCAGTGTACCCTCTGAGTAGCAGGGGTGGCCCTGCCAAGCTCCTTCCCCTGAACTAAACTCAGCATCACAGTATCAAGCCACCATAGCTTTAAACTGTGTCTATGAGCATCTGTGCTTTATCTCAACTAATTTTGTACATCCATTAGCAACATGAGTCCTAAGTTATCAGAAAAGCCTACGAGAGGTTATTTTTTGGGGTTTGGGGATTCTCAAAAGTTTTTCTATATAAATTACCAGTAATCGCTTCTTTGTTTTGTGCCATTTTGGCTTATGAAAGTTTTCATAGGAATGCTCTATTTTGGGTAGTGGGGAAACCCGTAATTGTTACCATTTATTGATTTTCTTCTTTGCATCCTGCAAAGTGCCCTGTTTGTCTTATTTCTGATCCTTATAACAACCCTTTCGGTAGGTTTCTTATTCCTATTTTACAGGTGAGGAAATTGAAGTTCAGATGGGTTAAGTAACATAGGTGAGGTAGCATACAACATTACAGGGATGATGCCACATTTGGAATTAGAATTATGAAAAAAAAAATAAACTTTTGACTTTCTCCTGCAAAGAGAGAAACAGTGTTTGATAATATACAATATTTGATGACTATGCTTGATATTTCTGTGCAGGATTACATCAATATACTCTGATGGTAATTGTTTATGAAACAGGTTTGGAACCGTTTATTTTAAATTGGTGAGGGAAAGTTATGGAACACTGGATGCTTTCTCTCCGTGATAAATACCTTTTTGACATTTAGCATCCCACTTGTGAGATGGCTTCAGCAAACTCCCTTGTTCCTCCTCTTTAAATGGTATGGAGAAGTAGGAGGAAGCTCTGATGAGGCCTACCTTTTGGCTGGATAGATAACAGGGGCTGGAAAATGTCAACTTGTTTGGGGGAACAGAGTCCATGTTTGGATCTGTTCTAATCTTTTGTCTTGGGGCAGTAGAAAATTTGACGCATGTGGACAGTAGCACCATAACACTGTGTTATAGCTTTCACTTAAGCTAAGTATCTCCACTTAATAAACTTAATCCTTTCATATAAGGGACAGCCTTAGAATGCGCTACAGAATCCATCCTTTTCCCCCTTAACTTCCTTAATTTATTATCTGTTGGCCAGCAACACTCCCATCTGAGTCACCAGGCCTGGGTGTGCTGCTCCTCTGGTTCCTCCACGATGGACTAGAACGCCTTGTCTTGTGTAGCCATTATCTTTCTGCTCTCGCTATAATCAGCAGTCTTGCACAGCTTGATCACCCCTTTAATTTAGAATTTGTCTTCTTTCTTGGCTGCTGGCTGCCTTCAGAAAGGAATGAGCATTCTCAGTGAGTAAATGTAGCTAACTCCCCAAACCCCACCCTCTTCCCACCCGAGCAATCATTAGTTGGAACATCTGTTCTCCCTGCATTTAGAACACGATAGAGCTCACACTGGGATTTTTCGTTAGGATCTTTTCAACATCAATTATTTACTACACTGAAAGCTTCTAAAAAGAAAGAACTCTGTCCTACACTCAACTGTAATTCGGACCCCAAGCACAAAGTCAGGTACCTATTAAGGCCAAAGAAATATTAGTTCAATTGCATTGAATATTTACATCTGAGACATTAACTCAAGAGAGTTGGTAGAAGAGGGGAACCAGAAAGCCACATTTTGTCATAGAGATTTGTTATGACTTATCCTTGGAAAAGAACCATGCTAATGACCTTATTCTTATTGCATCATTTTGCATATACATTTGTCTAACTGTAGGGGCAGTTGTGAGAGTTAAGCTCTTGAGCCAGACAGACTCGGGACAGAGCCCAGTGTTGCTGCTTCTTAGCTTGGTGCCCTTGGGCAAGTTACTTAAACATTTCAAGCCTCAATGTTCTCATCTGTAAAATGGGTATAAATAACCACAACTACCTTAGTGAGGTATTTTGAGATAATATTGGTAAAGTACTGTAGTAAGTATTCAATGAATGATAACTGTAAAGATTAGTACTCTACCATTAATAGCAAAATTGTTATTTATGTCACTGTGGACTATAGCCAACGTTTCCATTCAGCTTCAAAGATACAGCATTTTGATTCATCTAAAATAGTTATTCAGAGAAGTAATTATTTGCTTTTCTTACATATACCAATAATAGGCATTCAATGATGATTGCAACAGCATGATTATTTTGTAACATAAATGAATCTTTCACCTTAGGAACTCATTTCAAAAAATATATTTTTACGGGGGAGGGGCAGAGGGAGAGGGAGAGAGAAAATCTTAGGCAGGCTCCATGCCCAAACACAGAGCCCAACGTGGGGCTCAATTTTACAACCCTGAGATTGTGACCTGAGCTGAAATCAAGAGTTGGATGCTTAACTGACTGACCCACCTAGATGCCCCTCAAAAAATTTTTTTTAATTAGCCATAAGTAGTGCATTTCAAAACCACCCCCCCCCCCCCCGTGGGTTCTTGTTTATTCAATACCAAGTCTTGTGGTGTATATCAGTCAGCTATTGCTGTATAACAAACCATCCCAAACACATAGTGGCTGAAAAGAGAAGTCATTTATTCTGCCCCATACAATTGTGGGTTGTCTGGGATTTGGCTAATCTAGGCTAGGCTTGGCTGTGTGATTCTGATTCATGGCTGTAGGTCTGGCTAGGTCCAGTTCCTTATTGCAGACTGGGTTCACATCTGATCCATATGCATTCATTCATCCTGGGCCCAAGCTCTTCTCATATTGATGGTAGAGACATAAGAGGGCAAGCTCATTTGTATAAGTACATTTTAAGCCATAGTTTGCATAATATCTGCTAATATCTCATTGGCAAAGAAAGTCACGTGGCTGAGTCCAAATTCAGGGAAATCTATTTCTCCTGTAGAAATAAGCAGTCAGGAGTAAATATTTTTAAGCAATAATCAATCTACCACTAAGTATAACAACATGAGAAATTCTAAATTGAGGCCAGCAGATCTGTGAATAATTTCTTCCCCAGGGACTCACATAGCAATAGTGATTGATAAAGGGACTCATTTTTCTAAGAGTACATCTTCAACCAACCTTGCATCACTAAGTGCTCAGAATTTAGAATGTTCAGTTCAGTATGTCTAAGAGGGACGTATGCAACAGAGCTTTAAAAATACAGCACTTAAGAAAATAGACTGAAGTGAGTCCTAGGGGATATAGCTAAAGAGATTGCTATTACTTCTAGCAGTACAATTTATGCTTCCTGCAAGAATACTATTTTGGGCCTTTTTTTTTTTTTGAGAAAGAAAAACTAAATTGTGCTTGTGCTGAGTTTGATAATTTGGCTTCTGCAATATCAGGTAAGGCTTTGTATAATTGGCTTAGTAGAAACTTTTATTTGAGGGGTATAGCAGCCTCAAGTTTATAGGGGAAACATGAACACATCCTACGCTAACACACTCTAGATTTCCAAGTGTGACAGAGTGGGGTGGGCAGGGGTGTGCAATGTTCCTACTTACACTCTTTCTGGCTTTCAATGAAGTCTTATAAGGAAGTACTGTCTTGATGTCCATGGTTGGCCTTAGCTGGGTAGCTTTATTTCACAAAATATGGTAACTGAAAACAGGTCATTGAGATGTTTACCACCTGCATGGAAAGGAATGTATCTGGACAAGGAATTTGTATTTTTTGACAGCACGGTTGCATTAAACTGGACATTTCTGGAGCCAGTTTTCCTCTTCATCCTCCTCACTTCATCCTCAAGGTTAGCAAGCTGAGGGCTCCTCATCTTTGGTACTTTGGAAAAACAAATACCATGATCTAAAGCAGGGGTTTCCAACTTTAGCTGTACTATGAAATCCTCTGGAGAACTTTAAAGATACCAATGTCCAGGTCCTGTGTCAGAGAGGCTGATTTAACTCGTCTGGGGTGTGGCCTGGGCATCAGGACATTTAAAGCTCCCCGGTGAATTAATCGTGCAGCCCGGGTTGTGAATCTCTAATCTAAAGGCCTGCTAACTTCATCTGTGTCTTTAGAATAGCTCACTGCCAGTAGATGTGCTCTGCAAAACGTGAGGGTGGCTATTAACAAACTGAATGTTGTCAGTGTGCCTGGAGCTTAGCTTATCTCGCTGAATTTAATCTTCACAAAAATCCTATTGCTGTCCTCATTCTATAGACGAGGAAACAGAGCTTCAGAGAGCTTGCCCTCAAACACAGAGTTTTTAATCACAAAGTTAGGATTCAGATCTTAATTCTCAGCTTCAAAGCCCCAGGCCCTCTCTTACTCTGAAATTGAGTTGAGTGGGCCCTGTTTTTGTCATCTTCCAATGTGCCTTCTACGATGGAGAGCAGTTTTCCATAAACGCACGGTCGGGGGGCGGGGGCGCACATAAAGAACAGTGAATATTCAGCTAAGATATGAAGAGGTAGCAAAAGTTTGATTCAGATGCAGACTGAAACTAAGATGATAAATAATGGACCCAGAAGAGTAAAGGACTGTTAGACTAGAGGTGGGCAGCTTTAGCCTGTATATCTATAAACCTATGTAGGATAAAGAAGACTTGCCAAATGTTTCTTTGGTTGATTGCAGAAGAGTGGATGGAAAAAAAAAATGAGAATTTCTTTTTTTTTTTTTTTTTGGTATTCTGATATTTTTTAATTTTGACAGAAAATTTTTATCCAGAGATATGTGCTTCTATATATAGTGCATCTTAATAATATAAAAACCACCCAAACCTTTTTATGCATTTTATTTTATTTTTTAAGTTTGAATTTATTTCTGCCATTTCATCATGTTATGATGAGCACTGGGTGTTATATGTAACTAATGAATCATTGAACACTACATCAAAAACTAAGGAGATACTACACGGTGGCTAACTGAAAATTATTTGAAAAATGAGAATTTATAAACATGTTTAAAAATGGGGAGAGAGGCTTTTGCAGTAGAATATTGGAGCTTGTGCAGAGAGGATGGTGAGGAGATTCCAGACAAGGGTTGGTTTGGGAGGAAGTTTGGAGGTGGATTTGAGGTGAGGAGAAGGAAAATCACAGCAGGTGCTTGAGATCAAGAGGAAAGCTAGGGGCGTGACAGCAAGCACATGCTCAGACTGAACACACGTGCCAGATCCCCAGTGTAGGAGCATTGTGTCCGAGCTGCTCTTTGTCCAAGTGGCAGAGCCCCTATAAATTATTTTGCACAGGAGTCCTATCTGTGGACACTTGGGTGACACTCTGATGGTATGTGATGTTCGGAGAGTGTCCTCTCAATATGCAACTCATCCTCATGGAGGCACAGCCTCACTGGACGTCCACAGAGGAAGTCAGTATCCTGAGTGACGGCTAGGCAGAAGCCAGGACTGTCTTCAGAGCTCCATGTTTTCAACCCTTCTTGGTCCTAAAATCTTAAACCAAAATGCAAACTTCAGAAGAAAAAAGAGCAAGTGAGCTGGAGGTGAGGTGAAGAGAAAGGGGATCATAGACAATAGAGCTCATAGACGGTGAGCAATAATAACACGATAGGCTTTTCTATAATTTTCTCTAAGATTTTGGTAGGTACTGGTGGTGTGAAAATTTAAGACTATAGGTTTTACTCTGATGTTTTAGTTTCTTTTTTTTTTTTTAAGATTTTATTTATTTATTTATTTGAGAGAGAGAAGTGAGAAACAGCGTGAGAGGGGAGAGGGTCAGAGGGAGAAGCAGGTTCCCTGCTGAGCCAGGAGCCCAATGTGGGACTCGATCCCAGGACTGAGGAATCGTGACCCGAGCCAAAGGCAGTCGCTTAACCAACTGAGCCACCCAGGTGTCCCTGATGTTTTAGTTTCAATGTGGGTTTCTCCCTCTTAGCTGGCAGTGCTTCCAGGCACTGGACTTTACTGCCCTCATCATTAACTTCTTGTTAAAGTTTCTGAATTGGATCTGGGGTTACACACTAACCAGTGGAAGGCACCAGGTTTCTTCTTCTGGCCTCTCAAAGCCGAAGACTGATTTCTACTTTCGCATAGTAAATTCATGAATCAGAAAGCTACACTTACATTCTCAACCCACTAATAATAAAACCTTACAGTTTTAGAGTAAGGCAGATTTTTTTTTTTTATTGATTGTAAAGGATTTCTTACAAAATCCTTCTGAAATAGAACGGGCTTTTGATTTCCATTTCACAGATGGGGAAACTGAGGGGGTTCAGCTGTGTGTGTTGGCTTCCATGAAGGTGGCCCCAGTATGGTCTCTGTGCAGCAAATCCTACTCCTGAAAGCCTGCTCCCATCGAGAGCCATGTTTGGTCTCACAGAGGAAGGGGAGGCAGATATTTCCACCATTTTCTGGATGAGGAAGCTGAGAGCTGGGGAGGAGAGTCATTTTCTTAAGTTCTCTGGGCTCTCCACAGCAAAGTTCACAATGGCCTTTTGCTTTCACATTCGGATCCCTGTCTTGTAGGAGGATTAAACAATACTGGTGAAAAATCACTTCTTGAGGGAATGGAAATGAAACAGAGGAGCAAGAAGGACTGCTACCTCTGAGAATGAGAGTCTCCTTCCCACTCTTTCCTGAATCTAATCGAATGCGCAGACTATGGTGATTCCTATTTTTGGGGAATAAAATTCCCATTTCTAATTTAATGGTGGGTTATTTTAATTATGATGAACTTGAACTTAGAATGTGCATTTCACCACAAACTCTTCAATTTTGTTCTGGCCTAGATCTTTCAAGTTCAGTTGCCTTGCTTTTCTTTCTTTAATGATTTTTTTTTCCTTTTTCTGCCTTCAGAGTTAGATTCATCCCCTTCACGTTATTCAGGAAGTGGTCTTCCAAACACGAAGGACGAGAGGATCCACTGGGAGTGAGGGAACTAGGTACTATCACTTCTAATCTCTTTTTTCTCACCATTTAAAAATTTTGGGAGGCGCCTGGGTGGCTCGGTTAAGCATTTGCCTTCGGCTCAGGTCATGATCTTGGGGTCCTGGAAGGGAGCCCCCATCGGGCTCCATGGTCAGCAGGGAGTCTGCTTCTCCCTTTCCCCCTGCCCCTCCTCCTGCTTATATTCTCTCTCAAATAAATAAATAAAATCTTTAAAATTTTTTTCATTATTTAATTTTTCTATTTTTGTGCCTGATTTATATTTATGACATCTATAACACACATATGTATATTTCTATCACACAAACACACAGACACATGGAGGCGTGTGCACGGATATTTTAATTACTAAGGATGTATGTTTATAAAAGTTTGGAGACCCATAGTGTTATGGGTTAAAATGTGGTGCCCCTCCCCCCCAAAAATAAGATATTTTGAAATCCTAACCTTCAGTACCTCAGAATGTGACGTTATGTAGGAATAAGACTGACAGATGCACTTAGTTGAGATGAAGTCGTACTGGAGTAAGGTAGGCCTCTAATCCAATGCGACTGGTGTCCTGATAGGATGGACATATGTAGACAGAGATTCGCAGGGAAAATACCATGTGAACATGGAGGAAGAGATTGGAGTGATGCATCTAGAAGCCAAGGAATTCCAAGGATTTGCCAACCATCGCAGGAGGTGTGGAGTGTGTTGTGGAACAGATTCTCCCTCAGAGCCCTCAGACAGAACCAACCCTGAGGATACCTTGGCTTCAGACTTCTAATCTCCAAACTGTTAGACAATATATTTCTGTTGTTTCAAGCCCAGTCTGTGGTGCTTTGTTATATCAGCTCTCAGAAAGTAATACTCCTCGTATAGACTGACAAAAAATCATCTGAAATATTTTAAGAAAACTTGACAAATTTACACTGTTTCCAAGTGATGCGATCTTTCAATATGATCCTTTAGTTAGGAAACGTAAGCAGACAGATTTGAAGGCTGAAGAGGGTATCGGGAGTTGGCGAGAGAAAAATATCCGGTGCTTCTGAAGACCTCTCATCACCAGGGGAAAACCATGAGTGTCCCCCCAGGAGGATGGCTCCAAAAACATGCTTGGGAGACTGAGAAATGCCACCAGGGTTTTAAGAGCAAAAGGTTGAGGGATTGAAGAAAGACATTGGGAGTTTAAGAGAAACCAGAGACGCCTGGGGCTAATTTTTGCCTGTATATTTTTTTCCCATTTGTTTATTTGCTATAAGTCAGATTTTGGAGCAATTAGCAAAATATCATGCAAATATTCCCAGTGTGACTACACATGAATAACTTTAATTCTGCTGAACATTTATCTTGTTGCTACAAAATACATCTGCTATTTGCATTAACTTAATCTGTTAAGATATTGTGAACTAAACCACAGACTTCCAGAGACATTTAGGAAGCAACTTCCCATTTTTATTGACACTTTTGACTAGCAAAATCTGCTTTTGTGGTCATATGACCCCACCCCAGGAGCACCTCCTTTCCCAGTGCTGTTTCAGACAATAGAAAAAGAAGCATAATGGAGCATTATAGGAGAGACATGCTGGTAGAGCAGGAGGGATGCTTATCGGTAACAGAAACAGGCAGGGGAATAAATAATTAAAGGAAAATTAAAGGAAATGTAACACATGGATGTGCATTCTGAGTATTTGAGAGAGGGACAGAAACGAATTGAATGCTTGATATGGGCTAAGTATTGTGTTATGTGTGTTACATAATTCATACCATGCAAGTCTCGTGATCACTCTATGGGGTAGATTTTAGAGAGTCAAATCACTTGTTCTGCATTACACAGAGAATAAGGAGCAGGGTCAGTGTTTCACTCATTCATTTAAAGTTTATTCAGCACATACTATACATCAGGTACTGTTCTAGTTACTGGGTATAAAGGGGTAAAGAAAAAAAGAAGAAGAAAGACCACCACCCAGAGTTGAATTCTAGATAGAAGAGTCATAAATGCCAACCAACAAGTTAAGAAGACACTCTCAAGTAGAGATGAAAGCTTTAAAGAAGGTGAGACGTGTGATGTGATAGCAAGTACCTGGCGGGGGACTTCATTAGACAAAGTAGTCAAGGAATGCCTCTCTGAGGAGGTGACAGTAACTGAGACTTGACTGATAAGAAGCCAGTTATGCAAAGAGGAACATTCTACAGAGTGAGAAGGCCAAATGCCACTGGTCAGGACCAAGAGAAGTCAGAGATGCCACTGGAGGGTTTTAAGCAAGCAGTGATGTGACATTAAAATTTCTAGAAGATTGCTTTGATTGCTGTGTCCAGAATAGATTGTACAAGGCATTAAACAGGGATCCTTATCTGGAGGGGGTTGTGTTGTCCAGGTGAGAGCTGATGGTGTCTGGGACCAGGGTGGAGGCAAAGGAGATGGAAAGGTGTGGGCAGATTGGGGGTATATTTGGGGACAGGACTGACAGGGCTTACTGGTGGTTCAGATGGGAAAGGGGTGAAGTTAATAAAAGAATAAATGATGACTAATAGTTTTCGGCTTCAGCAATTGGTGGATTATGGTGGCATCTACTGAGATGAGGCAGGCTGGGAAGGAGTGAGTTTGGGGTGTGGGAGGAATTTAGAGTTCTCTTTGGGAAATACTAAGTTTGAAGTACCTGTGAGGCATCCAAGTGACAGCACCATACTGGGGTCGAGGGAGTTCTGGAGGGAGGTTGCTTGGGGTCACGTCTCACCTCCACCGTTTACCAGCTCTATTGCCATGGGCCAGCTATCCTAGGATGAGCTATCCTAGAATAAGCAAAATAACATTTAAGTTGCTTCCTAGAATAAGGAAAATAAATAACTGGGCTTCTTTTGGTTCTGATTGGTTGTGAAGGTCAAAGGGGAATACATGTGACAAATAAGACTGCCTGGCTTGGACTATGTTATCAATGTATATATTATTATCAAGTGGATTTGTCCAGTATTTGAGTCCCTGCTCATTGTGCATAAGTCTCAATAAGAGGATAAAACCAACTGAAGATTAGTACTAACGATACCAGATCTGTCCTTTGTCAGTAAGCTCCCTTCTGGCTTTCTTAACTTCCCAGTTATTCTATGGCTAATGGTTTAGGTTAACTGACTAAACCCTGAGGAGCATGTCATTCCCTTGGCCTCAAGCCTACAGAGCCTCTGGCTACTTAGAACATATAAAGTCCAAGCACCTTAACTTTCCACTCAATGAATGACCTCCAAGATCTGACCCCAAACTCCATTTTTATTTCTCATGTTACTTTCCTTTGCCCAAATTAGCTTCCTCATTATAACATTAATGTGGCATCCACTTCTCATAGCCTCATAGACATTTATTAATTCATTTATTTTATGGATGCCCCTTCTGTGCTAGCTCCGTGCTAACAGCTAGGGCAATTTAAATAAGATTCATCTCTCTATTGGTTCTGCTCTTACATTAGGCACCTAGTGGCAAAGACGTATGTAAGGCACACTTTATGATGCCGCATATTGTAATGGAGGGATGGTAAGTACCAGATGGGAAGTCCTGCAGCAGGAAGTGGCATCGGCACAAAGACAATGGGGGTCCCACGTGCAAGGAGAAAGCAGGAGTGGGGATGAAGAAAGGAAGAAAGGTTTCTTAGCAGACGGATCAGCCTGCACAATGGCAGGGAGGTAGGATAGTAACGGCACATTAAGGGGATTACGGATTCACTCTCCTGTCTTCATACTGATCTGTCACCTAGTTAAGTGACTTGTTCTTTACTTTAGCTGCCACTTACTCGCTCCCACTGCAACTCAAGGTCCTACAAGTTCACGGAATGATATTGTGATTGAGAGTATGGACTTTGGAGTTGGGCTAAAATGTGCCGTGATCCTGCCAATGAATATCATCTGTAGGCTTGAGAGAGGTCTTTATCCTCCCAGACTTGGTTTCCTCATATGTGAAATCAGGGATGATGAAAGAACATACTTTAGAGTGGCATCGTGAAAATTGAATGGGGGGAGGTCACTACAGTGCTTTCTTGGTGTACCTGCTGCTCCCTCCCCTTACCCCTTCACCCCTGCCCCACAGGTTCAGTGCATTCCCTAGGTGCAGCATGCACCAGTTTCTCAATGAGTTTGGTAGATGAATACATGTCTGACATTATTAATTTTCTGACTTCCTATCATCAGTCCATAGTTAAGGTTTTAACTCCATTGTAATAAATGACAAACTGTAGTGATGTAGCTTCCTGCTTTTTTGAAACATTTTAAATTAAATTAATTATTATTATTTTTTAACCTCTAAATCCTTATTCCTGTGAAATGTCCTTTCAAGTTCCTTTCTTTCCCCAGAAAACTGCAATTTATCAGCTTTTAGAAGATTATGATTCAGCAGGGAGCCTGTTCAAGTCCATTTGGAGACATAGATTCCTTTGAGGCTTCAATACAAGGAAGGCACATTTAAGGCCTTATTAACAGAAGTATTAATATTCATAATACATCGCTCAGTCTCTTTTGTATCTCAGACTCATTCTTCTTCCATAACACTGTGACCTGTACGACTTTATCAGCAGCACCTCAAGGGAATTTGCTAATAATTCACAAAACAAATAAATCTGCTCCTTGGCCCCTCTTTCCCAATTAGTCCCCAATTTATCGAGGATCACTTTCCTCCTTTTCTTTGGCTCTGATTTCTCAATTCAGTGGCACGTGGTTGACGCGCAGGCCTGGCTCATCCACAGCCAGTGTCACTGACGTAATCTGGAGAATGTGTCTCACTTCAGGCCAGCCCCGTGCAAGGGTAGCCCAGGGAAGGACACCTCTTCTTGCCTCCTTGCCACTGGGAAATGTCTTTGTAGAGTGCCATTTAATAAAAGACGCGTTTAGGTTTGTTTTTCATGCTACCATGCAGCAAATGTCAGTATATTGTACTGAGCTGGAGTGGTTGAGGTTTACTGGCAAAAAAACAGCAAACAAATATACAAAAGTAGAACGAAGGGCTTGAGTGTGTGTATAATTGGAGACACAGAGGAACATTTTCAAAACAATATCTGGGGCGCCTGGGGTGGCTCAGTTGGTTAAGCGACTGCCTTCGGCTCAGGTCATGATCCTGGAGTCCTGGGATCGAGTCCCGCATTGGGCTCCCTGCTCAGTAGGGAGTCTGCTTCTCCCTCTGACCCTCCCCCCTCTCATGCTCTGTCTATCTCATTCTCTCTCTCAAATAAATAAATAAAATCTTAAAAACAAAACAAAACAATATCTGATTCCACTAGTTGATTTTTCTGGTTTTTGGCAGGTGGGGTGGTAGGGGTGGTCATATAAGATGAATTCATAGCTACGTGAATATACATATACATATACATATACATACACTCATTAACTTGGCTCTGTGTATGTGTTTCCTTTGTGATATTTTTGAGCCACATATTGACTTTTCCCTTTAAATTATTTGCTAATGAGTGCTGAAGTAGCCTATTATTTATTTTTTCAAACAAATCAATTGTACATATGATTATATTTATGATTATATTTGGCATTTGAGACACCCACTGCTCCACTCCCTTTACACTCTCCAAACATCTGAAAAACACTGAGCTATTTCAACTCGATTGCTTTCTCATAATTCCAATCACAGTACATTTGCATAAAATCTCTGATCCCCACTTTGAAATTCCTTTTAATCTCCTTCTCTAGGAATTCTTGTTTAGACCCCAAATCAAAGTTGAGTAACTAGAGAGAAGACCCAGTGCCGCCTTTAATGTGAGATTGGGAGGCTGTCTTGCTTAAGAAATAAAATGGTTGCACATATGGTGTTCTTGGAATTGTGCTGCCTCCTTTCAAGGAGACTGGAGGAGGGGTGTGTGTGTGTGTGTGTGTGTGTGTGTGTGTGTGTGTGTGTGTGTATTAGCTGAAATCTGCTTCTTCCTTCTCAGAAAAGACAAGAAATACCACATCTTGTTTTTCCATGAAGGCGACAAGACTGATTTTAATCCATGACTTTGAACTTTAAAATCAACAAGTAGTCCCCTTAAAAGAGCTCACAACCACATGAAGAGACAGGTGTGCTGGATAAGAACATTTTACAAGAACCAACAGGACTTACAGAGCGGAATTGTAAGAGCAACTTTATTTTTGTCCCCATTTCTCCTTTAAAGCTGCTCAATGAGGAAAGGCTTTTCCCTACCACTGGATAAAAACTGAGTCCTGTGGCCTTTGTACTTATTTTCAGATGGTAAAAATCCAGTGTCCACCTTCCCACCTGCCCACTGGCCCCTTTGTTCCTCTGGTGGTTTCTCCTCCACCGTAGTTGTAGACAGAAGTAAGGATAGTTCTTTCATGACTGATCCTGTTGCAAGCTGGCTTTGCTTTCTCTGGACTGAAAGTTCTAGCAGAGGAGAAAGTTCAGGCTTGTACTGACGTCACCTTCTGGACACCCCACCTACCTTTCTCTTGACGTAAGTGCTGTTGGTTTCTTGACTTGTCCTCCTGATTCCCATGTTCAGCTCCATTCCCTCCCCCTACAGCGTTCACTCCTGGGTCCCCTTATACCATCAAGTCCAGCCCTCTCAAGGGCACAAGTCTTGTTTAAAATGACCTCAGGCAGATTCTCTGGGGGGCGGGGGGCAAGTTGAACATTTGGTCCTCAGGACTTAACCACATTTGACCAGGCATTGGAGGGGAGTTCCCTCTTCTCATAAGCTTCTTTGACCTTCTCACATAATGAGCTCCCTATGCTGCTTGCTGATGCCCTTCTTGCTTGGGGTGAATAGGAAGCACTCTAACCGCCCCCCCAACCAACAGGGGAGGTTTGAGGCTGCTGAACAGCTGTTATAAAAATACTCTTCCACAATTCCAGGTCTCTTAATTCCTTTATATTCACCTTGTGGGGAAGAAGTTTGTTGACTTAGGAAACCTGTTCTTAGTTATTTCTTTTGAAAATTTGCATCTGGCGCTTTATGTAGGAGTTTCATAGATACTGAATTTTTGTGCATCATTTTAAACTTTCATTTTACCATCCTACTACATGTGTTACACAGATGATTAAGGTCCTAAGAGTTTATCTCCCGTTATGTGTGTGCTATACGGTCATGAGGACTTAGAGCTGAGGCTTGAGAAGTGGGCAGTTGAAAGTGTTCTCTGCACATGGTGGCAGTCTTAGAGGAGGTTTTCAAGAGGAGGGGCCTGTCTCAGGCCAGAGGATGTAGGAATTCTGAACTAACATAGGGGAAACAAAAGATTGCACTTAGGAGGGTGTTATATCAGTCAAGCCACAAGAAAAGTTGGAGCTCACGTATGGACATGACAAGGCCTTTGACAGGCAGGATACCAAGATGACCCTCAATGACTCATACCCTTTACAATCCCCCTCCCCTGGAGTGTGTCCAGGACCTATGATATGATGGAACATCACTTCTGTGATTATGTTGTATTATGTGCAAAGATGAAGGAAGCTTTGCAGATGTAATTAAGGTCTCTGATTAGCTGACTTTGAGTTAGTCAAAAGGGAGATATTTGTGGTGGGCCTGACCTAATTCAGTGAACCTTTGCAAGAGAGAGACTCGCTTGCTAGCCTGGAAGAAATCACACACCCATGTTAACTGGTAGGGGGAAAGGTGGCCTCATGCACCAAGGGCCTCAGTCCTATAGCCACCAAAACCAAAATCCTGTCAACAACTTGGATGAGCTTAGAGGAGGACCCCAATCCTCAGATAAGACCACTGCCTTGGCCACCACCTTGACTATAGCATTTCGATCCTGAGCAGGGGCCATGCCAGACTTTTGACCTATTGAAACTGAGATGACAAATGGTGTTATTTTAAGCTGCTAAATTTGTGGTAATTGTTACACAGCAATAAAAAAAATGAGTAAGTCTCTGTTTTGCGTTGGAACATGCTGAGAAACAAGGATAGAGAAGCTAGCAGAAGACCTAACTAGTTGGAGTTTAGGCTGCTAGATTGATGGGAGTGGACTATTCAGTCCAGATCTAGAGATCCTGTGTAAAAAAAAAAAAAAAAAAAAAAGTCTGGCTTGCTCATGCTCCATATTCTTTGCAAGTCAACCAGGGGTGCTTCTTAGCATTATCCTGACCTCAGAACCCAGGCTGATGGGCACTTCTTCTGTAGTGTTGCCATTGGCCATGGCAGGAAACAAATAGGAGAACAGAATGAATTGCATAAAGGTGTTTACAGCTTCAGCCCGAAGGTGTACTTTTCACTTTTACTCACATTTTTTTGGCCAAAGCAAGTCATATGGATACACCTAACATCAAGGGTAAAAAGAATGAACCAGAAATAGTGGTGAATTTCATTAGTCAGTGTACAATAGTTGTAGATCCTAAAACAAGGAGGTGACTTGATGGCAGCCCAGCCTCTTAATTTATGCCCAAGAGCCTTCCTTATCCTCCCAAATTCTGAGAAGGTAGGCAAGGGTTCACTGCAAGCACACATTTGACACTAGACAGAACTGTGAACATTAAGGAACAGGTGTCTTTTCTTCTATTAATGCTTCCTACCCCAGTATTCCTACAAGATATAAAAAGGATTTTGAGTCCATACTTATATGAAGAATTCCCATTTTCCTGTCTCTTCTATGCCTACATTATACCCTCTCTCATCAATTTCGAAACTCAGTTTTCTAGTGAGTTCAGGGTCAGACAGGAACAACTCAACAGGTTTTCAAAGAGAGATGCTAGAGAAAATTTTGAGAGGTGTTCTAATCAAAACTGTTGTTCTTTGCCTCAGAAAAGAGTGTAAGGCATGAAAGGCATGAGAGCTTTCCCAGAATAAAAACTAGTTGTACATAGGCCAGTTAGTAATAGTAGTTTTACAGTTTTAAAATTTTTATGACACTTTGAGCTCTCTGATGGCTGATGTAGGAAGGACACTTATTATCCCACTTGTGATACATGAAAAACTGAGGAATAGACAACGTTTGACTTGCGTCTCTTCTTCTTCTCCTTCTTCCATCAAAATGATCTCTTAGGAAAGAATTTGCTGGAATTTTACTTCTCCAAGGATTTTCTGCATTTTAAGCCTTAAAGTGAAATGGGATCTATGTTCACTGGGAAAATTATTTCAGGGGCATAAACAAAGTTGTGGCAGAGACACGGGCCACATGGCCAAGTTACAGATGGTAAACACCATCGTGTCAATCATGGCAGAAGCCAGGCCTGGGGGAGGGGACTAGGAAAGCAGACTGAGAAGACGAAGGGACATGAAGAGTGTGACAAGCCCATGAAAAGCTGGCTGGAAGAAGAGGCAGAAAAGCTGTATATATGACTGGCCAGAGAAATAGAAGGAGAAACAGGAGAGGAAGCCTTCAGGAAGTCAGAGGAGGAGAGAGTTTCCGAAAGGAAATCTGAGGTTCCAGAGAGAAGGCAGCTGAGGGGAAGAAGGTGGAGGGTTCTGTGGATGGAGTAAGTCAAGGCTCTTACTGACCTGGGCAAGAGCCCTGTCTGTTGGGAGAGGGGAATGGGAGCTAGATTTTTGGGGGAACCAGTCCGCTCTCCAAGAAGCTGTAAGGGGATGGGAGAGCAGGGTGATAGATACATACATTAACAAAACCTCGGGGAATTTGAAAATTGTTTCTGTGGGAGAGATGTGTATTATACATAGACCCACATTATGTGTAGAGGAGAACATGCTGGCAAAGAGGAAAGGTCCATCATGGTGCAGGTGGGAGATGGTACTGGGGCCGGAGCAAGGTGCCTGCCCAGGCTGAATCCCAGGTGGAAGCATCAGTCTCCATCAGAGGGAGGCAGCTCTCCTCTTTGAAGCAGGGGCAGGGAAGAGGAAGGGTGGTGCCACGTAGGGATGAGGCTGGGGAGGGCCAGAGGGTGAAGTCCTTCTCTGGAGGCCTCACTTTGCTTTATAAGCACATAAGAAACTCACATGGAGTTTTGTGGGGAAACAAAAAAGCCATTGTGTCCATTTGGAGCAGTGATAGAGCACTGACAGAGAGAGCTTTGCAGAACACTGTCCTGCTTTTGGACAAGGCACGAGGGAAATGGAGTCCAGGAAGCTCCGTTGAACCAGCTCTCCCTTCACCTACCTTTTCACATTCCTGGCTAGTCTTGAAATACCATGACCCAAGGTCGGGGAGATCGAACAAGTATCTTTGATCAGGTCTGAAGGGAGCATGGCTTGGGACGGGGCACCTGGCCCTGGGACTTCTGTGAGTGTTGTCAAGAGCACCAATGAGAACTTCATGAGTAGACCTCACTAATTTGGGACATCTAAATCACGAGGAATACATTTCTGATGTCTCTTTTCACATTCGTATCTGTGAGAGAGAGATTTTCAACCCTGTGAGGGTTTTGTGGTTTGAGTTTACTGCTTTTTCTTTGTGAGAAATCTGTTTTATGTTTGGAGGAATTTGTCATTTGTTCTGTTGGAGACCGTCTCATAAAAGACGCTCGGTGTTTTAGGCAGCTGTTATCAGTAGAACGGAGGAGGGGTTTTCATCTGCATGGATTAGGTTGATGTACCAATCTCTTTCTTCTCCAGGGTTTTTAAGGAATCTTCCATGATTGGCTGAGCATGAGGAATCTCCCTGTGACAGCTCTATAAAGAAAGAAAGACAATAAAGACAATCTAACAGGCAGTCAGTCGATGACGATTTTTGTCTGGAATAAATTTAGCGTATCTCATAAAGTTTTTATAGATGCTACCTTTCAGATGCTTACAATATTATTATCTAGCCCAACATTTCTCTGTTCCTGATTTTTCTTATCCTTGTCTGAAAAAAAAAAAAAAGCATTTCTAGGAGGTTCTTCTGTGTCTATTTTAAGCTCTTAGCGGAGTTGTTTAAATGACTGATTTTTCTTTTTCCACTGCATGGTGTTCTTTTCCTATGGGATTTAATTAGAGTCTGCCACAAAAATATGACAATTAGTGGGTTTTGCAATGGAATTTGTGATTTGTATCTTTACTTGGCTTCAACATACAAGCCTCAACAGGTCCTTCCTAAGCATAAGGTTTTGGTGTTTTGGAGGCCAAAATGGAAGAAAAATGAAATTCTGATAAAGATAACATACCCAATTATTCCCAATTAATAGAACAGAAAGTGACTGTAAGCCCAGCCTGAAGCAACTAAAATCAAGCCACTTAAAAATTTACCTTATAAGTGAAAACGAAACAAAATAAAACAAACAAAAAAAATAGTTAGGACTTATTAAGAATTCTACATACTCTTTCATGTTGGTTTCTTTACAGATACTACAAGTCTTTTTTTCTCTGGTCATCAATAAAATTGATTCTGTCTCTCTCTCTCCACCCTTCCCTCTCTCTTTCCTTCCTTTTGTCCCTCCCTCTTTCTCTCCTTCCCTCTTCTGTGTTTTGGGAAGGAGTGAGTGCGAGTCCATAAGGAAGCAAGGCTTGTGAGGCAGCTGCAAATGAAATATGTATGTGCCAGGTAAAAATATATCCATATCTTTCCACATGGATGGTGCTTGATGAGCCTGGTTTAATGGCCCCTGGGTCTGAGGAGTTGTGCGACTCTACAGCATATTTTATTATTTAATGGGAAAGCAAGTGTATCATTATAGTGAGACACCCATGACGTCCCAATCCCATCTGAGACCCCCTTTATGAAAAAAAATAGTCTTCTTCATTTTCTGAAAAAAAGGGGGAGAAGGGTAAAAGGGATTTGAATCAAAGGGGGATTATCTCCCATAATCCTCCTCTTTCCTAAGTCTTCACAAGTTGAATGCTCTGATTTCTGCTAGTGACGCTTCCTTTTACAGCAAGGAAAGAGAAGTGAAAAGCTAATATGTTTTAAGTGCTTTTTCCTTTCCAGAGAGAAAAGCCTATTGGGCTCATGAAATCATACCCTTTTTTTGTGGTGTTGCCATTGCTTCTTTATCTCAATAAGAAGAAATCGGGTACTCTAGGATTTGAGATTAGTTTTTCTTATAACATTTATATACGTACATATTTCAGAAAATACTCATAGGGAATCCAAATCCTAAACTCTTGGCTATGACTCCCTTTGCTCCCTGGCATGTGAGGCGAGAACGCTGGGGTGGGGGTGGGGGGGATGAGAGGGTGGGGAGGGGGCTTAGGAAAGGCAAGGTCGATAGAGAAGCGGGAGCAGGCATCCCAGAAGCCCTGGTGCTCCCATCTCCAGAATGGTGGAAAATACCAGAGGGAGCCTCCAGATTTGACATTTTCGTTTGGGAGCAGAGAGAGATCACAGAAAAAAGAAAAAGTATTGCTCTGGGAGCGAGACACTATGGGCTTTCCCAATAGCAACGCCATTTGCTCCCTGAGTGACCTTGGGCGTGTGGAGCTACTTAATCTGGGCACTTCTGTCTTCTTCTGTAAAGCGCAGGCAATAATCCCCACTCTGCCTATCTCGTGCATGTGGCATGTGTCAGAACAGAGAACATGGCTTCTGTAGGTCTGATTTCAAAGGACTTTGTAAACAGAAAAAGCTATGACTGAGTGCTTTCTCTGTGCCTAGCCCTGTGCTAATTTTCTGGGAGTTGTCCAAGAGCTATGGACCACGGTCCTCAGCTCTCAGCGGGCTGAGACCTAAGTCAAGCAGGAAGAAGCAGCAGTGGTGTTAGGTCCCTTGGCAGAGCTGCCCTAGTTGTCCGTAGGCAGATGTATGATTTAATAGAGCAGCACCCAAACTCCCTGAGGGGGATATGGACTGTGTGAGCAGTTGCAATAAAGAACAAAGAGTCACCATATTTCATTGTTTCTGAGACACACTTTCCTCCCACATTTTAACGTCTCTAAAACCAGGATGTCTCTTCCAGTCAGTGGTCGGTTATAGTTTAAATAGCAGCTCTTTTCTGTTAGTGGTACACAAAATAATGGTGCATCTTATAATCTATGAAGTCTTATACCCAATAAAATGCCATAAAAGAAGAAAAATACCATATCCCTGATATCCAACACCACAGTTCCAAAGTTGAGATGAATTTTAAACAAGCGAGTCTCTTATCATCAAAGCAATTCAGTGTATCAGTGAAACAATTTTACAAAATGGGAAAGAGGAGGTATTTCACATGGATGTCTCCATCCAGAGTACTCAACTTCAACTTTCAGAGCATCCAAGTGCTTTGTTGTTTTTTGTTAATAGAAATTAGTTGATTTTTATAATTAAAAAAATCTTAAAAATAGGATCTTATCTGAGAGGAAAAATTGAGACAAGAGATTTATTCAGACATAAAGGGAAACCACTGGGCTTGCAGCCATGAGCTTCTACCCTGAACATAGCTTTTACCTCTAGGCAGTCAGTTTGCAGTCGACATTGTGCCGCTTCCATTTTTTTGACCAACATGCCCCACTTTCTTCTTTACCCCATACACTGTGTTTGAAGAGTCCTATTAGACACACTGTCCCTCGGGAATCAAAAGAAGGCTGGGGTAGGCGGTGGAGGGAAATGAGAGAAGAACGTTGTTCAAATCCTTATACTTTCTTTGAAAGGAAGAAATTGGATCTACTCACCATTTTAAAATGCTCTTTTGATTTTGATTTGAACTATTGCTCTAGAGCTCTAAGACATGGTAACCTCCTCAGCACACCCCAGTACTGGTCTGACTCCCATTGATTTCTAGCTTTGGGGTCCCAGTCCTCTTCCCAGCCTTTTAATTTTTAATTCTTTTTCCTCTTGTGCCTTGCCCTTTATGGCTGTGGTCATTAACCAACCTGCCTTCCACCTTGACCTCCTCCCTTCTTCTGCTTGTTCCAACAAGTTTTCTCTGCTCCGTCACCTCCTTAACCCTACCTCTCCCTCGCCTCTGTCACAGTATGAGTGACTCCTCCTGTCTTCTGGTGGTGAAGAGGCAGACAAGCACGGGGTTCAAATGTGGCATTTGCCAATCAACCTCTCCAACTACCGTCTCCCCAGCTGTCAAATGGGATAATAATAATAATGCTCATCTCATACAGCTGTTGTGTTGTTTAAATGAATAGGTGAGTTTTAAGAGCTTAGTACAGTGACTGGGAGGCACGTGGAAACTTTGTCTTCTTACCAGTAGTATTAAGAGTTGTTGTAGTGTAGTCATGTTAGTAATGTCTGGGGACACAGAGGACTTTGCAGCACAGAGTTTAGTTTGCGACGACATATCCATGCTCTTTAAAATACCCAGCAACCCTTCTCAGGGCTGGCTAAAGAATTAAGTCCTAAGGCCTTAAGACACTCATTGTAAGTAAAGAATTAATTTATTTACTCTGCATCTAGAACAGCACTAGCAAAGCACCTCTCCTTGGGAGAATTGAGAAAAAGGTCACTCAAATCATTTTCTGTGAGGCTTAATTCTCTGGAGAAAACTCAGTTGGGAAAAGCTTATACAGAATAGATTTACCTTACTTCACAATGTTGAGTTGGTGTTTGAAGGCCATTTGATTTAGAAGAATGAGGGTGACTCAAAGGGGATGAAACTAATAGATAAATTCCAAATACAGCATGCTTGTGAGGCATTCTGAAGGCTGTCTCCAAGAGGAATGGTTCTGTTCAAAGTTATCCTCTGTAGACCTGATCCTGAAACCTATTTCCCAACTAATAATTTTCATTTTTACATTATTGAGCCTGAACGCTGACCGCAGACTTTTCTTGCAGGTGGTGCTAAATAGGAATGTTCCTGCATTTATTTTGGAAGCCACTGGGGAATGCTGTCCAGAAGTTTAGCCGATCTCACTTTCACTGCCCAATTCTTATTAAAAGATGAAACTATGCTTTTGGTTGACATTCAAAAAAGAAGACAAAGAAAGGGCAGATGTCTGGAATAATACTGCCACGTCAAGTCTTCCCTTTCATTTGCCTCTTCCGTGACAAGCAAAGTACTGGTTGGGGACGAAGGAAAACTTTCCAAATTTATTTGAATTGTGAAGGCATAAAACCCCAAAGTACCTAGATAGCGATGGTTGTTCTGAACTGTGGCGGGGGCATTTGGCCCAGAATTACCACTTAGATTTGTTAAACTTAAAAATAAAACAGCCGGTTATTTCACCAGCAAAATGGGTTTATTCGGGCATGGCAGGAAACTGCAGTCTGAGACATTCAGGCTATATGTAGCCAAACCATATGCAAATTCTGAAAACAAAAGAGAGAAATGCTTTTTTTATAGAGGAAAGGAGGGATTTGGAAGGGGCTGTTTTAAACCAAAAGGCCATTGTAGTAGACTGGGCTTTTTATTGGCTGAGTTATGTCAGTATCTCATGGGCTGGGCTGTTGCCAGGTGAAGAGAAAATCTTCCTCCTTTCTTATGTACTGGTAAAGCGTAGCTTCTTCTTGCTGGGAATGCGAGGTATGTAAGAAATAGGGCATGAGAGCGCCACCTTCTGGCCTTCCAATTCCATTTTAAATGAGGTTCCCCTTATGCAGTTTCACAGATTGGAGGGAGACAAGGTGGGTGGGACACTTTGTCACAACATCCAGATCTATGGAGTAGATAGGAACAGGGTGATGAAGTTAGAAGGAAAGGTGCATGGATCAATTTCTCCCCAAACAAATCATAGTGCTCCAGAGAAAGAACACTGCCTAGAATTCTGAAGGGGCTACTTGGCTAGAATACATGAGTGTGTTAGGGAATAAAAAGGGGTTGTCTTTTTGGAAGTGGTGAAACACCAGCGGTTTTTCAGTCTTCTTGAAATGTTCTCTGACTGTATTATCATGAATGCATTTTGATTCAGGGCAGCGATAAAAGAGTGAACATGAACAGGATCTGTTACCAGAAGAGTGGCACTATTACGTTCTCAGTAAGCCCCACATTCTGAACACATACCCCGGCTCATTCCATCACAAAGTTGGCTCATTCACCATCATGGTGACCCGAGTATAGTAAAGCCTTAATTATAGCTAGAAATTGGCACCATCCTTCTGCCTGCTGCAATCTTGCGTTGAGTCTCTTTCAGTGGTATTAATATTTAAGCTATTTAGCTAAATGAAAATTATTTTTGTGAAAAGGTTAAGCTATGTATATATTTGCATTAAAGCGAGATTTTGCTTTTCCTATAGAGATTTATCTTAACTTTAAAGATTAAACATGAAATGAGCCATGGAAAGAAAAAAGAAAAAGAAAAGGCAGAATGACAGATCAGAAGAATTCTACTTTCAACATCTCCTTCTAATGAGCCTACAATTAGATGAGGATTGTCAACATGGTATTTGCCAAAACCCAGACAACTGTTTTTTTTTTTTTTTTTTTTTTTTTTCAGATTTGGTGGCGGGAGGGATGTTAAGGGAAAAGAAAGTTAAGAAGGAAATTCTGTGCTGGGAAACCTACCTGTTTCTGTGTGTTTATGAACAAACTATAGAAAACTGATGGTCCTCTGAACACCCAGGTGAGCTCATCTGTGGAAAATCCCTGCCTGTCGTCTTGCAGTATACTCTAAATAGCTCAACTCACTGAAACAGAGTTGATGAGGTGACTTTTTTTATTCCTAATAAATTTGTAATATAGTCTATGAAAAAAGCATTTTTAACTCTTTTCAATTGTTTATTGCAGATATCATACACCCAGCTGCTTCTCCACTGGCCCCCTTCCTCATCTACATAGCCGCAACTAAATAGACAGGGAAAAATTTTATACTGAATGGCACACCAGTATCATGGAATATTCTGTGATCCATCAGCTTAAAAACAGCTTCTTCAAGGCATTCTAAAATGGGAAACTCGGTACTTACAATAAATGAAGCTGTGCTTGTGTTAGTAAGGAGAGGGTTAAGGAAGGAGGGGTAGTGTGCCATCACAGGAGGCAAAAACTCAGAGAAAGAGATCATTTTGATGACAACTTCATCAAAACCAGGAACACTGAGCTCTGTGCTTCCACATTATTTTACCTTGACCTGCACATATTGTAATGAGATGTTCTGTGCATCCTATTCTGAGTCTCTGATCAAAGGGCATGCCTTGATGACTAGTTAGCTTTAAAAATACCCTAGTAGTGATCTTCTTTCTATATGTATGTTAATGCTGGGTGGGAGACACCTTATACCATTAGCTTCATCCTGAGGGTCTGACTAGAAACTCAACCTCACAGTGAACCCTGAAAATTGTGCCAGTAGCATTTTGGGGGCTGCTAATGAGAACCATAAAATAACACTAAAGAAAGATCTGAATGAACATGCCAGATGACTGCATTTGTGCTCTCTGAATTGGATGTAAGATTTATGAATTGAGTTTGGGGCTGCCTTAGTATCTAGCCTCTCAAAATTTGGCCGCAGTCACTGTTTAAGTAAAATGGAAGATAAAAGTGGTTTCAAGAGTGCGATGAAATGACTGTTATTGAAATGCTAATTTAGATGTGGCAACTGTCTGAGAGATGGCCCTGCTTGGGAGACACTGCCTGCACTTCTGAAACACATGCCCAAATGAACGCTCCTTTCCTCTGATGTTGTGTGTGTATCTGTATCTGTGTGTGTGTGTGTGTGTGTGTGTGTGTGTGTGTATACATATATATATATATGCATGTGCATGTTTTACTGTTTAACAAGCCCTTCAATGTCAACCTTGCTATGTTTCTACCCATGGCATTTCTCTGTGGCTGCTTTAACACACATTTTTAATTATCGTTGGTTGAATACATGAGCTCTCCTGTTCAAATACCACTGCATGCTTGACAAGACTTGGAACCTTCTAGAAAAAGGTCCCTGGCTCAGTGGCTCTGATCAGAGACTAGGTAATTTGCTTGACTAGAGTCTTCACCTGAGGCAAGAAGAAGAAAGTGGATCGTTGCCAACTCTGGAAGGTTCTAGTGAAGAGGCCATTGCTATAGACCCTTGACCGGGACTCCCTCAAGTGAAGTGGCTTTATCCAATCACCTCAGCCTCAATAGAATGATAGGCTTTTGGAAACCAAGCAGTACCCGAGGCACTGTTGTCACTGTGGATAAACAAATGGATAATATCTGAACCATAGGCAGTCCCTGCAGCAATGCAAATCGAAATGTAAATGCATTTTGAAACAAACAAAGCCATGGGTTTTAAAAACTCAGCATGGTGATAAAAATGTCCGCGAATCTGCCATTCATGTGTGACATCTAAGTAAGAATTCTTCAGGGCTTGACTTTACTTATAAAGAAGAGAACCATGAAAAATCACCAATATAACACTAATTGTGGGGGATATGTATTCTATTCAAGTTGCTTTCTCCGTTGGCATATTTGCTCAAATGCACCATTCGGCCTCTGGAGTATTTACACTTTCTTTTCTGTAATTATAAATTGTGGAGGCAGCTGAAGCATAATACCTGGGATGTAAAAAGGATCCAGAGAGAAATGGAAAAATCCCATGACAGAGATGAAAAATACCACGTTGGAGCTCACAACCCCTGGCTCAGTGAGGGCTTTCAGGTTATTCATCTTGCCTTTGATTTGTCTGCTTTTTCACTTCAAATAGGTTTACAGGTTTTTAGCTGAAACCAATTAAAGAGAGCCAATTGGCAGGGTTAGCACTTGTGGTGTTTATGGTGTGCATTGTATTGATTTATGCTGCTCAGCAGCTACAGTGAAAAGCAAACTATACGAAGAGGAAAGGAAAGCTCATACTGGGGAGGCATTACAGTGCACAGGATTAATGCGAGGACAGTAATGAACGACACCATAAAGAAAACTGCTGATTGTGCAAGATCAGGCAATAGGAGGATCTTTTTTTTTTTTTTTTAAAGAAAGACATCATGACAACAGTTTAGTTACAAGTAATTATGCAAGATGCTTAGTATCAGTTGACAATGCAGTACTCTTTCACTTGAAGTAGCAGAAAAGGATGCAGGGAAAGGGAAGGCATGTGATGCTTGTGGAGTAGCATCCTGAGGTTTAACATGCAGGACAGAGACCTAATTTGGCAGCCCCGAGGGAACGAGGTCCAGGAGAATATTGTACGGAAGATATTGAGTAGTGAGACAAAGATAATTGTGGTAAGATCTTGGAATATTGGAAACGGTTGATCACTTAAGCCTGGCAGGGTCAAAAGACCGAGTGGGACATTCTGCCAAATGAGAAGCCCTGGAGGGAATACGATGGAGGCAATGGAGAAGAACAGTGAACAGTTTCTGAGGTCTCTTTCTGCCTTCCAGCTGTGTAGGGCTTAGAATGCTCACTGCAATCCCTTGGTGTTAAGGAGTAGTTGATGGCTTATATGCTGTATCACTCAAAAGCATCTTCGTTGGCAGGGAGTAGAGAGTGGGCAAAATTCTGGCATTTGTGAACCTAAGACTGAGTGACTCTCCCTTGGAGTAGGAGTGAGGAGAACTGTAGCCTTTTGTTTGCAGCCTTCTATTGCACGGGCTTATCAAATTCAGGAAAGGTAACTGAAAACTTGACAAGTCTTATAAATTCTTGGAGACAAAGAGTTTTGATTATTGAAGACAATAAATGTTAAAGCAAGTAAATGATCAGTTTGGGTTGGAAAATAGCTCAGGCTGGATCATCATGTAAGACTTTGCTGATTTAGTGTTAAACCTCAAAGACAGGTGAGTCAGGCACAGCCTTGAATATGTGTAATAATAGTAATAATTATTATTATGGTGCTAATATTCTTGCCTTGTCTTTGTTTAATAACTTATCCTGTTTTTTTATGTATACATTGATGACTCTTTGATTATCAAAACAGTCCTCTAAGTTTGTAAGCTTAGGCATCATTATCCCCATTTGAAAGATGAAGAAATAGCCTCAGGGAGATTAAGTGGTTTATTGTGGCAACTGATAAGAGACAGGGGAAAGGAACTAACAATTACTGAAGACTTATGACTCACCAGATCCTGGGCTAGAACATGAATATATATATATGTGTATATATATATATTTTTTCAAATATATATATATTTGAAAAACTACATATCAATATCCCTTTTTTGCAGAAGAGGAAGCTGAACTCAGACAAATGGATTGAATTGCCCACAGGTCAGTAACAAGAGGGAACATGGGGTTTTGAACCCAGTTCTCAAGCTCTGGCTTCCCTCTCTCTCTCTTTCTTATTGAACAGTGATGGTGATTTTGTTAAAAAAAGAAGTTCCCTGGTCTAGCATGTAAGGAGCTTGGAAGTCATCGCTTCATCCTAATAACAAGTAAAATGCTGAACAAACTGAAAAATCAATGATTCTTCTTAGATCTGTCAGACAAGTAAGGTCACAAGACCAAATTCTGACCCTAAAATTGGAGAGACAAACAGGTAGATTCGGAACTCTGAGGACCAGAAACCCACGAGCGGAAACTTCCACAGGAACCGGTACCAGGATAGGAAACCTGAACTGGTATTGCTGAGCTGCTAGAGGCTCAGTGTGGATAAACCTGAGATGTAAAAATTCCAGGGGGGGCTCAGTCATAGGGTGGCCTTCACACTTTTGTGAGCTTTATCTCTAGGAGCTCAACCAGGTTCTCACAGTGAAAAATCATAAGAAAAAAAAAAAAATCCCCTCAGGCATTTGGCAGAGGGAGGGGAGAAGTAACCATTTGAAATGTGCTAGAGCATTCTGTTCTTCCTAATAAAGCCTTCCCTTAAGGGAAGCTATTTTATAAAAGCCTAATCTACTGGGTTATTATCAGTGCCTAACTGACCAGGAGAAGGGAAATACCCAACTCCAGTCAGCTTGTACCACCAAAGGGGGTTAAAAAAATTAAAAAACTGAGAAGCATTTATGAAGTTCATAGTCCAGGGGCACAGACTCACTAAAAGAGACGTAATCATAGGACCGTAGAATGCTATTCCTCCCCCACTCAGACGTTACCACTGCATTGTTAAAGGTGGATTTACCACAGTTATTTTTACTTAGTACATCTCGTCCACCATTCAGCCAAAAATTAGAAGGCATACCAAAAGGCAAAAAGCAGTTTGAAAAGACAGCAAGGATCAGAACCAGACCCAGATATGGCAGGGATGTTGGAATTATTATCAGACCATGTATTTAAAACCACTATGATTAATATGCTAATGGATCTCATGAGAAAGGTAAATAATATGCAAGAACAGATGGGTAATATAAGCAGAGAGATGGAAATGTTAAAAAAATCAAAATGAAATGCTGGAGAAAAAACATACTGTAAGTGAAATGAAAAATGCCTTTGATGGGCTCATTAGTAGAATAGGTATGGCTGAGGAAAGAATCTCTGAGCTTAAGGATATGTCAGTAAAATTTCCAGAACTGAAAAGCAAAGAGAAAAAAAGACTGGAAAAAAAAAAAAAAAAAAAACAGAATAACCAAGAACTGTGGGACAACTACAAAAGGTATAATGTATATATAATGGGAATACCAGAAGGAGAAGAAAGAAAGGAACTGAAGCAATAATGACTGAGAATTTCCCCCAAATTGATGTCATTCATCAAACCAGAAATCCAGGAAGCTCAGAGAATACCAGCAGGGTAAATATCAAAAAAACCCTACAGCTACACACATCACATTCACACTTTTGAAAATTGAAAAGACCCCGAATTGCCAGGGGATTGTTGAAAAGAAAACCAAAGCTGGGGGCATCATGTTGCCTGACTTCAAGCTCTATTACAAAGCTGTGATCATCAAGACAGCATGGTATTGGCATAAAAACAGACACATAGATCAATGGAACAGAATAGAGAACCCAGAAATGGACCCTCAACTCTATGGTCAACTCATCTTTGACAAATCAGGAAAAAATATCCAATGGAAAAAAGTCTCTTCAATAAACGGTGCTGGAAAATTGGACAGCTACATACAGAAGAATGAAACTGGACCATTCTCTTATGCCATACACAAAGATAAACCTAAAATGGATGAAAGATCTGAATGTGAGACAGGAATCCATCAAAATCCTAGGGGAGAACATAGGCAGTAACCTCTTCGACAATGGCCACAGCAACCTCTTTCAAGACATGTCTATAAAGGCAAGGGAAATAAAAGCAAAAATGAACTTTTGGGACTTCATCAAGGTAAGAAGCATTTGCACAGCAAAGGAAACAGTCAACAAAACTAAGAGGCAACCCATGGAATGGGAGAAGATATTTGCAAATGACAGTACAGATAAAGGGCTGGTATCCAAGATCTATAAAGAACTTCTCAAACTCAACACCCAAAAAACAAAAAATCCAGTAAAAAAAAAAAAAAATGGGCAGAAGACATGAACAGACATTTCTCCAAAAAAGACGTACAAATGGCTGACAGACACATGAAAAAAAAATGTTCAGCATCACTAGCCATCAGGGAAATTCAAATTAAAACCACAATGAAATACCACCTTACACCAGTTAAAATGGCAAAAATTAACAAGGCAGGAAACAACAAATGTTGGGGAGGATGTGGAGAAAGGGGAGCCCTCTTACACTGTTGGTGGGAATGCAAGTTGGTACAGCCAGTCTGGAAAACAGTATGGAGGTTCCCCAAGAAGTTAAAAACAGAGCTACCTTATGACCCAGTAATTGCACTACTAGGTATTTACTCCAAAGATACAGATGTTGTCTTTTAGTTCTGTTGACCATTTCCTTCTCTGTGCAGAAACTTTTTATTTTGATGTAGTCCCAATAGTTTACTTTTACTTTTATTTCCCTAGCCTCAGGAGATATATCTGGAAAAATATTGCTATGGTCGATGTCAGAAAAATTACTGCTTATGTTTTCTTCAAGGATTTTTATGGTTTCAGGTCTCAGATTTAGGTCTTTAATCCATTTCAAGTTTATTTGTGTTTATGATGAAAGAAGGTGGTACAGTTTCATTCTTTTGCATGTAGCTGTCCAGTTTCCCTAACACCGTTTGTTGAAGAGACTGTCTTTTCCTCATTGTTTATTCATTCCTCCTTTGGTGAAGAATCAATTGACCATATAATTATGGGTTTATTTCTGGGTTTTCTATTTGTTCTGTTGATCTATATGTCTATTTTTATGCCTGTACCATACTGTTTTAATTATTATCACTTTGTGCTATAACTTGAAGTCTGCAATGGTGATACCTCCAGTTTTGTTTTTCCTTTTCAAGATTGCTTTGGCTATTCAGGATCTTTTGTGGTTCCATACAAATTTTATGATTGTTTTAGTTCTGTGAAAAATGCTGTTGGTATTTTGATAGGGATTGCATTAAATCATAGAGCTTTGGGTGGTATAGAAATTTTAACAGTATTTGTTCTTCCAAGCCATGAGCAAGGAATGTGTTTACATTTCTTTGCATTGTCCTGAATTTCTTTCATCGGTGTTTTAGGTTTTTCAGAGTACAGGGCTTTCTCCTCTTTGGTCAAGTTTATTCCCAGATATTTTATTGTTTTTGGTGCAAATGTTAATGGGGTTGTTTTCTTAATTTCATTTTCTGCTGCTTCATTATTAGTGTACAGGAATACAACAGATTTTGTATCCTGCAACTTTACTGAATTCATTTATCAGTTCTAATAGTTTTTTGGTGGAGTCCTTTGGGTTTTCTATATATAGTATCATGTGATCCACAAAGGGTGAGAGTTTTACTTCTTCCTTACCAGTTTGATGCCTTTTATTTCATTTTATTGTTTAATTGCTGTGGCTAGAACTTCCAGTACTATGTTGAATAAAAGTGGTGAGAGTGGACATCCTTGTCGTGTTCCAGACCTTAGAGGAAAAGTGCTCAATTTTCCACCAGTGAGTATGAGGTTAGCTGTGGGTTTTTCATATAAGGCCTTTGCTACACCTACTTTGCAGAGGGTTTTTATCATGAATGGATGTTGTACTCCGTCAAATGCTTTTTCTTCATCTACTGAAATGATCATGTGGTTTTTATCCTTTCTCTTACTGATGTGATGTAGCACGTTTATTGTTTTGTGAATACTGAAACCAGCCTTGCATCTTGGGAACAAGTCCCCCTTGTTCATGGTGTATGATTTTTTAAATGTATTGTTGGAATTGGTTTGCTAATATTTTGTTGAGAATTTTTGCATCTATAGTCGTCAGAGATATTGGCCTATAGTTCCCTTTTTTTGTGGTATCTTTATCTGCTTTTGGTATCAGGGTGATACTGGACTCATAGAATGATTTTGGAATGGAATAACTATATTAGCCTCACAAAGAACCAACTTCAGAGCAAGGAAAATTATCAGGGGTGAGGAGGAACAGTACATGATGCTAAAGGAGTCAGTTCTCCAAGAAGACATAACAATCCGTAATGTGTATACATTGAACAACAGGGTGTCAAAATTCTTGAAGCAAAAACTGGTAGAACTGAAGGGAGAAATAGATGAATCCACTATTAGAGTTGGAGGTGTCAACACCTCTCTATCAGAAGTGGGCAGATCCAGCAGGCAGAAAATCAGTAAGGGTATAGTTGAACTCAAAAGCACCTTTATTCAACTGTATATAATTGCTATCTATAGACTACTTCATTCAACAACAGCAGAATACCTATTCTTCTCAAGCTCACATTAAATATTCACTAATTCACTAATCACATTCTGGGCCATAAAACACACCAAATAGAAATCATACAATGAATGCTCATACCACAATGGAATTAAACTAGAAATCAACATCAGAAAGATAGCTGGAAAATCCCAAACTGCTTAGAGATTAAAAAACATACTTCTAAGTAACATATGAGTCAAAGAATAAATCTCAAGAGAAATTTAAAAATACTTTGAAGTAAATGAAAATGAAAACATGACTTATCAAAATTTGTGAGATGCAGTGAAAAGTGCTTAGAGGAAAATTTATAGCATTGAGTGCTTATATTAGAAAAGAAGAAAAATCTAAACTCAATAATCTAAGCTTTCATTGTAGGAAACTAAAAAAGAAGAGCAAATTAAATCCAGAATAAGTAGAAGAAAAGAAATAATAAAAATTAGAGCAGAAAATAATGAAATTGAAAACAAGAAATCAGTAGAGAAAATCAACAAAACCAAAATCTCTGAAAGATTAATAAACTTCTTTATAGGCTAACTAAGAAAGAAAAAGAGAGAAGTCGAAACTTACTAAATAAAAAGTGAAGTGGGTGAAAGAGGTGAAGGGGATTATGAGGTATAAACTTCCAGTTATAAAATAAATAAGTCATGGAAATGAAAAGTACAGCATAGGGAATATAATAACTTTGTATGGTGAGAGATGGTAACTACATCTTTCACTGTGAGCATAGTATAATGTATATAATTGAAGAATCACTATGATGTACACTTGAAATTAATATAACAGTTTATGTCAACTATACTGCAATTAAAAAAAAAAGAAAGAGGGGCCATCACTACAGAGATCATGGACACTGAAATGATAATTAAGGACTATGAACAAAGTTTGTGCCCCCCAATTCAATGACCTAGATGAAGTGGACCAATTCCTTGAAAGACATAATCTGCCAAATTGCACACAAGAAGAAATAAAGAATCTGAATAGGTTTAAGTCTGTTAGAGAAACAGAATCAATAATCAATAACTTCCCAAAAGAGAAAACATCAGGCCCAGATGGGTTCACTGGTAAATTCTACCAAATATTTAAGGAAGAAATGATACCAAATCTCTACAATCTTTTTCAGAAGATAGAAGCAGAGGGAATACTTCCTAACTCATTTTATGAGGCCAGTATTACCCTACAATACTTAAACCAGACAAAGACATTACAAGAAAGCTGCAGACCAGCATCTCTCATGAACAGATATGCAAAGAGTCTAAAAAAACATTGGCAAATCAAAATCTACAATGTATAAAAAGAATTACACACCATGACCAAGTAGGACTTATTCCAGGGATGTAAATCTGGCTCAACATTTGAGAATCAATTAATATAATCTATCACATTGACAAGCTAAAGAAGAAAAATCACATAATCATATCAATAGATATACAAAAAACATTTGACAAAATTTAACACCCATTTATAAAAACTCTTCTCAAAGTAGGTAGAAGTGGGAAATTCCTCAATTCAATAAAGAACATCTACAAAAAACCTACAACTAACAATACGTTTAATGAGGAGAAACAGGAAACTTTCCTGCTAAGATCAAGAACAAGGCAAGGATGTTCCACTTCAGCACTCCTTTTCAACATTGTAGTGGAAGTCCTCGCTAAGGCGATAAGACAAGGAAAGGAAATAAAAGATATATATACTAGGAAGGAAAAAAATAAAACCGTATTTGCTCACAATTGATATGATTGTCTATGTAGCACATGTGGAAGGACTGATTAAAAAACCAAAACTAATTAGCAATCATAGCAAGGTTGAAAGGATAAAAGGCTAATACACAAAAGTCAATCACTTTTCTATGTATTAGCAGTGAACAAGTGGAATTTAAAATTTGAAACACAATGTTATTTACATTAGCACCCCCCCCCAATAAAATATTTAGGAATAAATCTAACAAAAATATAAGAGGAAAACTGTAAAACTTGAATGAAAGAAATCAAAGAGGAACTAAGTTAATGGAGAGATACTCTGTGTTCATGAGTAGGAGGACTCGGTATTGTCTAGAACTTAATCTACCAATTCAACACAATCCCAACAAAACTCCTGGCACACTATTTTATGGATAATGACAAATTGATTCTAAAATTTACATGGAGAGGTGAAAGCCCCAGAATAACCACCTGAAGGAAAAGAACAAAGTTAGAGGACTGACATTACCTGACTTCACAACTTACTCTAAAGCTACAATAATCAGGACAGTGTGGTGTTGGCAAAAAGCGGATCGGCTTTCCTTTTGCTGGGCCTGGCAAGTTTCCACAAGTTAACAGGTGTCTACTGAATGAGGGCTTAGCTACATTTCTTATTTGTTTCTTCTGTGTCAACTCCCTTTATTGCAATTTCTGATTACATTTATGAGTTCCCTTTTTCCTTCAGCATCCTTCATTGTGTCCTGGTGATAGCATTCGTCTTAGACATGACAAACTCAGTAGCATTTACATCTCACACTGATTTTTCTTTCACATTTCCTGCTTTGCTGACTAAAACCACACTAACCCAGTAATTACAACAAATATGTGTGCTGGGATTTAGAGGTTGGGTTGGTGGTATCAGCCTGTTGAAGTTTGGCAGAGGGAAGTTACAAAATAGTGTTTTTCAGGACGAAGACCAAAACACCCCCTTCAATTGGGAAGAATAGCAGGCTGGAAAGCCTGTCACAAAAGATTTTGAGATTATTCTGGTTATTATATTTAGTGTGCATATAAAAAGAGAAAATAAGGAGTGGAGCTGATTTAGAGGTCTACAACAGCTGATTTAGGGGTCTAACTACTACTACAGGTTGTTGGAGCAGAAAAAGATGTGATGGGGTCTTGATAACACAAAATATTTTTAACCAACCAAACAAATAAAATAAAACATATTCTTATTACATGGGTTAGATACAGTTTTAAGCCTGGATAAGGCTAAGCATGGGAAGACATCATGTGACTGGTTAAGAACCTGAAGAAAGTATCCTGAGTTGCAAGCTCAGAAATGTAAATTTCAGCCTTGGCTGGGAGAAGTACTGTGTGACCTAACCTCCAGGGGCCTCATTTGTATTTGCTTACCTGTGATGCCAGTGAGTTCAAACCACAGACTTTCTCGGACCTCTTTGCATTTACCAGTTGCTTTGATGAGTTTTTTTGTAGGTACTCAGGCTGGAACACCCCAGAAACCAAAGAGGCAGCTCATGCCGTGGCCCGAATCCTAAGAGACATTAGCTCCCCAGGCCGTACAACTGTGTTCTCATACCACAGTAACCTTGGGCCTTTTATGTCTTTCTCACTCACCAGAAGGCACCAGTTACCCTTAGAAACAGGGCTCAAACTTTCCCAGCTTGGAAAATTTTAGTTCCACCCTGTAGTTTCACAGGAGAGAAGCTAATGTTCAGAGATGTGTTCAGAAACGCATCTAAATTCACACAGCTGTGTCATGGCAGAATATTTGGTAAAACCTATGTCTCCTGATATTACTCAGGTTTTTCTAAGGCTGTGCCCTTCACTCATTCGTGCATTCATTCATTCATTCAGTACTTTCTGACTACGTACTATCAAGTCAACATCTTTTCCACCTGTTAGGAACCAAAAAAGCCATAGGAACTATGATTTCTATTTAGAAACATGGTTTTCTTAGACATAGGTGTTGATGAAATCTCATTGTTGGCATTTTTTTCCCCCATAGTTGTTTTCATTCAACATTCTGCCTGCCTTGGCATTCTCACTGAACAATACTGTACATTTGTTTATCTGACGTGGGCAGTATTGCAGAAAGGTAGATCCTTCCTGTGTTAAGATATGCCGAGCTGCAAGACAATAGCTCCCAGCTCCCTGCCCCTTGCCAAATATAATGGCTTACAGAACAAGAATAAGATTTATTCCTCATTCAACAGGCAAGCAGAAGCTCTTCCTAAAGTTTTTCAGGGGCCCAGCCTGATGGAGACTGTGGCAGCTTCAGAACAGACTTTCACAATCCCCGGGATACCGATACTTGGCCAAATGAAGGGGAGAGAACATAAGCGACTGTGTGTACATTTTCATGGGTCAGGCCTTGTGGTGGCCTGAACACTTTTGCTCACGTTATATGGGCTAGAACTCAGTCACATGATCACTTGTAAGGTGGAGACAGGCTGGGAGAAGTAGGCCAGCTTTGTGCCAGAAAGAGGAAAAAGCTGCCAGCACAGTCTTTATCACACTGTTCTATGCTCAACCACGTGGTGAAATGTGTTCCCAAACCTCACCTTTTACTCACCCATTGCACGAATTCCAGTGCAGATTTAGATCAAGTTTGTGGAAGATGATTTGTTTTGATTGTTAAAGGGCATAAGGGTTCAGCATTTTTGGAAGTCAACTAACTTGCTTTTTTCTATGGTACATACCAGATGCTTTCGGAATTCTGCAAGTAAATTAAAAGGTTCAATATTGTTTTCTTTTTTTAAAATTTATTTATTTATTTATTTATTTAAAGCAATCTCTACACCCAACATGAGGCTTGAACTCATGACCCCAAGATCAAGAGTTGCACACTTTTCTGACTGAGCCAGCCAGGTGCTCTTCAGTAGTGTTTTCTAATAATCAAACACAGAACATGAGTTATAAAGTTTTGTCTCTATGTCTCATTCAATTTTTGTTTCACAACGAACAAAAAACCATAATTATACAATGCTTCAAAAAACCTATATAATACTCTTTGTTAAAACACACAAAAACAATAGCAACAAAAACAAAAGCCTTGCTTTACCTTAGAGATTTTTCTGAGGGATTAAAAGAAGAGGGACTTAGGTACACATATTTTTAAAAATCTAATAAAAGATTACCAGAGAAATAACTTGCATTTCCTAAGAGGAATACATTGGTTTAATCACAGAAATATGATTTTGCCTACCATTTACAATTTAACATCAGAAAATTCTTCAACCTGCCAGAAATATTTTTCAACTATTTATAGGACTAACCATTAAATTTAAAATGTGAAGATTTGATGACAAGATAGGTATGAATGCTGGGCAAGATTGTGGAATCACCACCAAAAGACTCAAAGGGAATCCTGGACTAAGATCTTCATGGGGGCCACTCGAATATAATTTTAACTTAAAATGGCCCATCGAACAGTACCGTTGCTGTGGATTTCCATATGGCTCAATCCTGTACTTTATATTTTGCTCAAATTTCCTTTTCAACAAGGCTGTCTCTGACTACCCTGTGAAATACAGCTTCCCCATTACTATCTGTCCTCTTTTCCAGCTTTATTTTTATCTTATAGAATTTTTTGTTATTGCACACTATATTCTATATTTACTTTTTTGTTATTGTCTCTTTGAGTCACTAAATGTAAGTTCAAAGAAGGAAGGAATTTAATTGCTCTTGTTCATTATTGTACTCCCAGTACCTTGAACAAACCTTGAATTAGATTAGGTGCTCGATAAATTTAGGCTGGATAAATGACTTGCTTGTTTCATGTAGAAATGAGGTGGCCTTATGTTTACATAACCAAGACGTTGGCTATCACCCACTGCACTATCATAACCCTGCGTCAGTTAGCATTTGCTGCTGAAATAGCCACCCCAAAACTTAGTGGCTCAAGACAATAATTATTAATTTAGCTTATGATTTTATGGGTCTGCAATTTGGGTTGGGCTTTCAGCTGGGGAGTGTTTTTGATCTTGTTTGGGTTCACTCATGCATCTGTGGTCAGCCTTGAGTCAGGTAGGGGCTCTGCTTCTGGGGGCTGGCTGGTTGTCACCTGTTGATATGGGAGTGACTAGGCCAAGAGTTCCTTCATCTACCAGGACAGCTCAGGCTATTCTCATGGCTGATGCTCAGGGTTTTAACAGTGAGAGCCGAGGGTGGTGAGTCTTTCGAGGCATATACTCAAGACTGGTGCAATGAACCTCTGCTGTAACCTATTGGTCAAAGCATGTCATCATGGCAGCTGAGGTTCAAGAAATGGAGAACTAGACTCCATCTCCAAAGGGATGGAGATGCAAAGCCTGCATTCAAGAACATGGATCTAGGCAAGGAAAGAGTGTTCTGTGGCCGCTTTCAGAATCTAACACCAAGCCTTCAGTGTTTTGGTCTGGAGGGCCTACTGATCCTGAACAAGTGCACTTCCACTCACACATCATAAAATCAAGGTAACGTTATACAGAAGATTCAAATGCATAGCTAGGGCCGACATCCTCATCTACATATTGGAAAAGCCTTTCCTGTGAGGGAGGACTGATTGTCAGCCACATAACAGCGATCTCCTTTTATTCTCCCCCACAATATTAATTATGTTCCATGCTGCATGCATCTCTGCTCAGCTACGTACTTTACCTCTTAATAAAAAGAGATGCTGTTTCAAAATAAATAGCTTGATACACTGTAAAGGAGCTGCAGATACTTAGAAACAATATTTTCTAAATATTTATAAGCTATATTTCAAAATCTGTTACATTCAGTGAATTGTGTAAATAAATATCAGACCTGCAAGTCACCATCCCACAGCGCCAGTGTGGCAAGTCCAATTATTCATCTATAAACAGACAAGTCATCATTTAAAACTCTGTCCTCTGTCTTACAGCTCTGTCTTTGGATTCTATCCAGTAAACAAACCCAAAGTGTAAAACTTGTTTTTTCTTACTAAAAGAAAAGAAGAGTACCTTCATTATGAGGAGGAATGGCAGTATTAGTTTTACTTATTTTTAAATTGCTATCAGACATAAGGGAAATCATCTAGTTAAACTGACCCAAGCCTCCACTGGAACAGGATAGAGGGATATGGGGGAGGGAACAGGCGGTGGGAAGGGGAAAGAAGAAACCAGAGTCTTTTTGTGGAGAGTCTGAGCTTAATTCATTTGAAAACCTCCAGGCTTGCAGAGTTGCAGTCTGGAAGGACAGGTCAGCCAGATGTGAGCACTTGGGCCACACTTCTAGAACAATCTTCTAATTCTCTTCTCTGGCTGCAGAATGAGAATGAGGGGGAAGCCGGAAGACCCACAAATAATTCATATAATGTGTCTGTGTGGAGCATCCACACCCTGTCCTCTTTCTCTGTCCTGGTGATGCTCATCTTCCAAGAGATTGGATCCAGATCTAGGCAGAGATGAGAGGTATACGATAAAAGCCTGGATGTAGTGAAGTAAATATATGGAGTTTAACCACAGGTCTGCAAAGTTTTGGGGAAGGGTTTGTTCCATGTTGTGTGGAGTCTTCTATGTAATCTTTGAAAGTAGCTAGCAGATGAATCTGAAAAAAAGTATTTTTGGTAAGATGGACAGAATTAAAAATATAGAAATGAATTAAGGAAGGTATTTACAGACCGTGAGAAGATGTTCATGTTCAATACAAAGAAGGGTGGTCTGAATGCAGAAGAGTTTATGTTGGGGAGTGATGAAAGCCATAAAGGTAGAGAGTAGATAGGGAACCTGGTATTCTAGCAGCAACAGACAGATGGAACAGAACATAACCTATTGACCACCTACAAGCCACCAGGTTTATCAGAAGTTTCTGCATCAGTGGTAGATAATGACTAACAAAGGAAAGCAACAGAGTCATTCTCTGTCTCTCTCTCTCTGAATCAGAGAGGTTATATGTCAAGGCACAATTTATATGGACTGCATTCTCTAGGTGTACCAGTTAATCTTAAGCCTTTTTTATAGGTCACTACAGAGAATGATCCTTCTTCTACAAACACACAGTACTTGGAAGCTCGAAGTAATGCCTCTCTTTAGTCTCAGTGTTCTCTGCTGGTATCGGACCCGTGTTCTCTGCTGGTATTGGACCATAATTCTCTATAGGTAGGTTCTTCAAAAAACAAACAAATGAGCAAACAAACCTTCTGAACTGATGAAATATTCCTGCCCTCATTCCTCACACCAGTCTCTTTTCTGTCAATATGTTGAGATTGGTCTTTTTTTTGGATTGGCTCTCTGTTTTCCAATTTTTCTAGGGCAGATTACTGCCTGGTACTGATCCTTACTGATCTTTGATCTTTACTTTGTTACTCTTACTAGAACACCTGTCTCTTCCCACTGTCACCAATGCATACACAATTTCTAGAAAAAAAGCAATAGTTTCTATTTTGCAAAGAGACTTAAAAACTCCTTTAGCCCATTTCAAACGTTTTGTTGAAAGCTAGAACGAATATTTTCAAAAATTAATAAATTTACTTATAAAAATAATGATTGTTTATCACAGAAAGAATTGAAATCATAAAGTAAAAAATAAGATCACTGAGAATCCTAATTTGCAGAGACAACTACTATTAATATATGGATTATGGCATTTGTTCTCTTGTTCTATACGTCTACAGGCATAGGCAATACCTACACACTCAGATTCTGATCCAGGAACCAGAGAGAGAAAGAAGACCCATGATAGTTTTATTTTCCCAATTAGTGTTTAGAAAAAAACCTGTTACAGTCATAATTACTCAGATGAGGGGAAAATATATGTCATGCATACTTTATTTCTATGGAGTCCATCATGAGCAACTTAAAATATCAGTATTTTCCTGATTTACTCAAGCTTAGCAAAATGTAGAACTTCTTTACCAAATTCAGTAATGTGTTAAAAAAAAATCAAGGTCTTATTACATGCTACCAGGAGAGAGAAAAGAAAACAACAGACTGGCTGGTAATTATAGCGGAGCCAGCTACCAGAAAGGATGAGGGGTCTCCTAATAAGTCTGTTAGCATTTGTAACACTGTCTCACCACCACACTCCCAATTTGAGATTTTACAGCCTCCACATAACTATTTTTAAAGACCCAAATTGGTCTTCAAGGTGTGAATGACAGAGCTAGTTTCCTTTTTTATTTTTATTTTTAAAGAAAGTCCCATTGTTTAGAAGCAGCTAAATGCTTAGCCTTGAAAATGGAGTTTATGCAAAGGAGACTAACTGTAATCAATATAACATGTAATTTTGTTGATAACGATCTCTTCTGTAAGAATTTAGGAGTTACTGAACGTACCTATACAGAAAAATAAACTACTTAAATTGTCTTAAACATACTGTCCTATTTCCCAAAAGGTTTATTTGGAGTAGAAGTTTTATGCCTTTGGAATGTAAAGGGAAAACGCTTTGGAAATTAATATAAACTCGGAAAAAAGCTGGTAGCTGTAATTACTCTATGCTCTCAACAAACATCAAAATATCCATATGGAGGTGGGCATATTTTTGTCTGAACTTGGTTCTGAGTCAATAAAAGTTTTTTGTTTTTTGTGGGGTTTTTTTTGGCAAAAAGTCACAATAATGTAACTTAAAAAGTTTCTGGAAATATTTATTGTATACAGCCCAGAAGATGAAAAGAATGTAACTATTATTCTTGGTTTGTTTTGAGGTTATTTACTTAGGGCTAAGCACCTCATTTTTCTTGTGTACAAAAAGTAATTATGCAGTCAAGAGAAATATAGCTCATATACTTCAAAACATATGAAAAATGTAAAACTTTATTACACACATTAATTTCTAACAAAGGACATCTCTAACATCAGTATAACTGGGACAAGCCAGATAACTGATGTATATATATGGATGTTTCTCCCAAATGGGTTTTATAAAGGCAAACAAACAAATAAACAATTTCTTCTTTTATGTCTGCCTCTGTTTTATAAATTTTTGCTTCCGAATATAGGCAATAGTTTTGAGGATTTTTTTCTTTTGGTGTGTGTCTGTGCATTAATATATTCTATTCAAGTTAGCTTTGCTTGCATACCCCCCATCCCATTTTTCATTTTATTGTTTTAAGCTACTTTTCTACATATAGTAAAACAAAGATATGAAAACCTAAAAATTGTGAAGTAAATACATTCGTGTTTTTCCAGCTGGGATCTTGCCCATTCCAACCTTCTGGAAATGTCAACATATTCTTGGATAGCCATGTTTAGTGTGAGCCAGGCCTGCTCTGTTTGCCCTCATTCTTCACTCCGCAAGCAGCAGCTCCCAGGATATCAAGGTCTGGATTCTTGCCACTCTAGGAGGGAGGATTTGTGGGTCGCCTTCTGTTGTCTTGGGGCCCAAGACAACTAATGGCTGATTCACTGAGGGTATCATGCTGCACAATGTCGTATGTGGCTAACATTAAGGGTGGAGAGGCAGGGGTGGTGCTCACCTTGTACACACTAATAACTGGAGAAATCATTTGATCAGTGAAAGACAAGTAACTATAATAAAAGCAAAACAATAAACCTTATCTCATACAGGGTAACAGAACTTGACATTTAAACTGTCAAGTCAGAAGCCATCAATGGGATCTCATCATCTTGGTTAAATATGCAAGAACTGTCTTGATGTTTGAAGCTATCTTTTTATTTTTAATAAATTTTAAAAAAGATTTATTTATTTGAGAAAGAGCGAGAGAGTGAGAGCTCAAGCTGGGGGAAGGGCAGAGGGAGAGGGAGTGAGAGAGAGAATCCTAAGCAGACTCCTTGTAGATCATGGAGCCCGATGCAGGGCTTGATCCCATGACCCTGAGATCATGACCTGAGCCGAAATCAAGAGCCAGAAGCTCAACCTACTGAGCAACCAAGGCACCTTGATGTTTGAAGCTAGTTTTAAAAAATAAGTGAAAAATAAATTTGTGAGAAGGAGGTGAGTATATGTCTGTGCATGTCTGTTTGAAGGTTGCAGAAGGGTCAGAGAGATAGCCAAGAGAAATATCACAAGGAAAAAGAAATAATTCTGTTATCAGGATTGGCTATGATACTGTGATAATCTATGGAAATAAAGGATTTTTCCGAAATGAAAAGCATAGTTCTCATTCAGTTCATTCAAGCAATGTGATGTTTTGAATACCTAAGCAAGATAACATCTGTAGTCCAGCTTGATGAGTAATTGATTTGATGATGCAATGATTTAACTTAGCAAAGTGGCTAGCAGCTGCAGAAGTCACACATTCCTGAACTATGGTATGAAATTTCCTTTCATTCTGTCTTTGTTTTTCCTCCACAGTAGTACTAAGAGGGGACAGTCTTCAAAGAGAGATTTGGCTATGGATGGTGTTTAGGAATGTTAACTGAGATTTTGGAGATACCAGTTAGATTCTGGGCTGGATGTCAGTACCCTAACATTAACTTGCCAGAGAACAAACATCAAGGTTTAAGTTTGATGTCCCCCCTTTTATTCTTCTATGTTGCCCTCATGTGATGCCCACTGTGTGTTTGGGTGGTTGAGAAGGGCTACAAAGAGACTGCTTAAGAAGTTACCATTCAAATGCAAAAAAGAGAAAAAAAAAGAAAGAAAAGTCATCTTGATATTCAATATTTATTTATTTTGAAAGACTGAAAATGTCACTTGGAAATAAAGGGGGGGGCACACAGAAATGGGTTGAGAATACAATGGCTGGAGAGGGAGGAGCTGTAAGTAAAGCAACCTACACGCCATATATCTCAGAGGAGCAGGCTCCCGCACGCATGGGCTTCATAATGCTGGATGGTCTATTTGTTCACAATACTGAAGGGCATCTAGAACTAGCTATAGGAAGGGAAAGTTGCCTGAAAAATGAACACGGAAAGGCTGCTTCGGAAGATGGCCAGTCACTCAGGAGGATGGAGATGCTGGGGGTTCCCGTTGACCACTTGACATTCAATATTTAAACTTCAAGTTTTAAGCCACTGAATGATTACTCTGTATTCAAGAAAATTACACGTACAAACCTTCTTCGATTTTTTTTCTTGTGATGAGAACTTTTAAAGTTTCTTCTCTTAGCAACTTTCAAATATGCAATACAGTATTATTGACTATAGTCACCATACTGTACATTACATCCCATGACTTATTTTTTTTGTAACTGGGAGTTGGTACCTCTTAATCCCATTCACTCATTGTGCCTAGCCTCCCAAGCCCCCTCCCCTCTCAAACTCTTTTTATTTCTCTGTCATTTGTGTATTGATTGACTAATCTTTTACCATGCTGCTGCTGTAGCTTGGCTTCCTGCTTCCACACTGTTTTCTCTCTGACTTATTTTCCATGCTACTTTTGATATTACATAAAATGGAGTTGATCATGTGATTTTTTTTTCCTTAAAAAAAAACCCAAACACTCCACTGGCTTCAAAATGTTTATAGGATGAAGCCCATTCATTTATTTGCTTACTTATCTATTTTTGTGGGTTACTGAAAGTCTTCAATAATATAGCCTAAATACTCTTTTCCAGACTAATTTTCCACCACCTCTCCTGCACCTTCACCCATAGCCCTCCACCTCCATCCCTTACACGCTGACCCCCCAAAACATTATTCTCTTTAAGGACCTCTTCTTAGGCTGTTTTTATTTGCTTTTGCCAAAAAAGCCCTCTATCAAAATCCTACTCAGCATTTTGAGGGCAGTTTGGATTCCACTTCCTTTCCAATGGCTTTGCCCAAACTCTATATCTAAATCAGTCTCTCCCCACCTCACCTGCTGTGCTTCCTTATTGCATTTTGATAATACATTGTTAATGCTTGTTATAATAATGACAGCGTCTAAAACTTCAAATGCCCATTAAAAGTCATTTAATGTCCCCCCCCCGACTTGATAGAGAAGGAACTGTAAAGAAAACAGTTGGAGGAAACAGCAATATTAGCTATTGTTTACTCCATGTCCACCAAGTCTCAGCCAGTCTTCTCTCTGGGTGTAATTCTCATGAAGCCCCCTTGACATAGGCTCTACTGTCATCACCATTATATATTTGAGGTAAAAGAGGTACCCAGAGATGTTAGATATGACTTTGCCCAAGGTCTCATGGCTAATAAGTGACAGACCAATTCTGGCTTTGGAACGCACACCCTGACCTGCTGTGCTAGAGTGCTCTTAGGAAGAAAGACAGTTTTTAGGAAAGATAATATGAGTATATATATATATGTGTATGTCCGTTTGTGTGCATATATTATTTTACAAATAACAAAGCTAGCAGTTGTCTAACTCTCCAGTGCAGTACTGTATACATATTAGACAGTTAAATGTTCGATGAATTACATGTCTAGAATTGTCCCTGAAGTACCTGCCAACTGAAACAAAGAAATTGATCAGAATGAAGAGCTATGATTTCTGACATTCAGTAAAAATCAATGTAAAATCAAGATCGAGTTTACCAAATAATAACAAAAGGGGAAGGATTTACCTATGTTACATATATTTACATATATTAGCAGCATATGTATTACATAAGGCAAGTTACATGGCCATAGTCCTAGAATATGTTAATAACTGAATTACCTGAGTTTCGTCTGCAGTTCTTCTTGAGGAAATGTGGGACAGAAAACACGGGATAGTAAGCTATAAAATGATGCAAATCCCCATGTTTCCCCTGATAGGAGGTATTTCATGAAAAGGCTCATTGCTATTATGTGGGCATCCTGACTGTAATACACGGACTACTCCCTCAGGGGCAGAGAAACTACTTCAGGTACTCATGCAGCAAAGGGGGCTGAAACTTGAACAGATTTGGGGAGAGGGTGGGATGAACTGTGAAATTGTTTTTGAGGCTGCATTGACTACTCCAGTTTAGGAAAGAATCAAAGCAACCTATGTCTCATCCCAGGGTCTGAGGTTGTCATTCATCTGAAATTAAGATGGATAATGGGACTCCAGGCCTACCAGCCTTAGGCTGATTAAGAGGCAAGACAGATGTCATGGACTTCAATCTTGGAGCCATGTTAGAAACTCTTTCCAGTGTGAGTTCTGCAGCTCACCAAGTACTATAGGAATATTGTTGCCTTTCTAAAGAATAATAATTCAGTTTTTTTTAATTTAATAAAAGATTTGGAGAATTTCACAGGTAAGCAAGAGGAGTCGAATGTGATCAAATAGGTTTTTAGCTCTGAACTATCAAATTCCGTGATGATACTCAGCTGAGAGGTTTTGCAAATTCCATCCTCCATACTCTCTTCAAAGACAAGAACTATGTCACAGAAAGGACTTCAAGCCCCAGCCACCATCAGTGGGATCTGCAGGCCCAATTTCTAATGACCGGATTTCACTTTGTAGGAAAATATTTCTACTTTTCCAAAGCAGCAGTCGAGAGAAGGGGCCTTGGTGTTTGCAGACCCTCTTCTCCTAAACAAAACAAAACAAAAATAAAAAACAAACAAAAAAAACCTTAGTCCAGGAATAGGACTTCAAATCAAATAAAATTTGGAATCCCTAATGACTAATTTAATGGGTATCGGAGCAAAACTCTGCTTTTCTCCCTGCCTTCTTGATTTCCTAGCAGACAGCACTCCCTTAATGATTACATTTAGATCAGTTGTCCCTGCTGTCCTAGATCCTCCTATCTCCCTTTATCCAGGACACTGCCACTCCTAAACTTCCTAGGTATGCCAGTTTTATACAAACACAGCCTAAGTAGCCCATCAGTCTTTGGTTTGAGTCTAATAAATATAAGCAGATTTTTAGAAAGTATGTAATTCACCATTTGCTGGAGATTGAGGCTTGCATGATCCCTAACTCTGTATCTACATCTATATGGGCAGGGGAGCAAGGGTAAAATTTTCAGTTCCTATAGTCTTAAGAAATAGATAAAAAGCCATTAGTTAGTGGGTAGTGATGGTCTTCACATGATTTCCCATTGATGACTGCTGTTTACTTTGACAGAAATTTGTTAAGCATCTTTGCTAGTATTATTTATTGGGTTCAATATTACAGATAATGTAAACAAACAGGGTTTGTGCATCTTGAAGTTTATTATATAGTGCCAGTTTCAAATATTCTTCACTTTTTTTTTCATATGAATACATTCATACATTAGAAAGGTATCCTTTGTCAGACTATGTGATCTGCCTTTTGATTTTGTAAGAATTGTCAACGTATTTGAGAAGCCTGCCTTCAAGAAGCTTATAATCTAGTTATTACAGTTAACAGTTCTGGATGAAATTTAACAACTTCCTGAAACATTATGTGTAAATAGCTATGGAAATTATGAGCAGCCCAGGAGGTGGTGGTATAGTTGCAAAATAAGATAAAGTTGAGCCATATATCCAAACAGAAAGGATGGTAATACAGGGCATCCCTAGGCACCAGAATAAGCCATTTGTATGGTAACAATGAACCCAAAAGATGAAAGGAGCCCGAGATTAGCATGACTGAAGACAGATGCAGGGAGGAAGGTAAAGTTTACAATCTTTTTTTTTTTGGAGTTCAGAAAAGCGCTTAGAAACAAGCCCATCATGGAACTTCTTCCCCAGGAACATTCTTCTCAGCAAAGGGGAAAAGATGAATGTTCAGAGTTTCTGGCCTACAGCCTAGAGCTTCATTCCTTGAATTTACACTCCCTTTTCTCCCTTTTGGCTGATCTTCAAACACAGCAAAAGAATGGAGGGGTTGAGGTCTTTCTTAAATACAGCCTCTCAAAAGTTGATTTTTATGTTTATTTTTCCTATAGGACTTTGGATGTTAATGGAACTATCCAAAACTGTATTTTCAAATTCCAGACGACAATATGTGTTCTCTGATGATTCTGATTTAGGACATACTTGATTTTTTTGAGTCTGGGTCCGTTTGTTTTATAAAACGGGGAAAGTATTACTTAGCCTTTTTGAAGACCATGTAGGGGGAGGTTTTTGTTTTGCTTTGGTTTAAGAAAGTCTTCAGGTTTAAGAAAAGGGAGGGATAAGAGAAAGTGGCATACTCTTGAAAACCAGCCTTCAGTTGGCTTGAAGAGAGCAAAAGTAGATTAAAAAAAATTTTTTTTTTTACTCTTTCTTGATGAACTCCATGATTAGGTCTTTCCTCCAGCAAATTATCCTCACTATATTCATTTTACAATAACCAAAAAAGGTAAAACATCATGAAGGAGTCTCAGCCTTAACTTTTAATTTCCTGGTTTTTGTCAGTTTATGTCACAACATTAATTTTATTTCCACATAGGAGGGAGGGTTGCAGGTAGTTAACATTACTCTTCTGTACTCCACCCAGAGGAAAAATACCCCATCATTAACACCCAGTTGTTAAAGCACAGAACAAAAGAAAAGTGAGTCAGGGATGTAGAAAGAACTTTCCTTATGTGTCCCTATACACACAAGGGTGTGTGGGGGGGTGCTTTTCCACTGGTATTGTGTTCTGGAGTTGGTTTATTATCAGGTAAACCTACTAGCTACAGAAGGTCCCTGTCTTACAGTGGTTGGACTTAACGATGTTTCGACTTTAGAATGGTGCGAAATGATATGCATCCAGTAGAAACTGTATTTCCACTTTTGAATTTGGATCTGTTCCTGGGTTAGCGATATGCCCTGCAATCAATCCTCTCTTCTGATGCTGGGCAGTGGCAGCTACAGCTCCCAGTCAGCCACACGACCACAAGGTCAACAACTGATACACTTACCACCGTTTTGTATCCATATAACCATCCTGTCTTTCACTTTCAGTACAGTATTCAATAACTTAACATGAGTTATTCAATGCTTTAGTAAAAAACAGGCTCTGTGTTAGATGATTTTGCCCAACCATCGGCTATGTAAGTGTTCTGAGCACGTTTAAGGTAGACTAGGCTAAGCTATGATGTTTGGTAGGTTGGGTGCATGTTCATCTTAGGATATTTACAACCTATGATGGGTTTATTGGGATGTAACCCCATCATAAGTGGAGGAAGATCTGTAATTAGGTAACACTCCAGCCAGTGCTATGAATCTGAGTATTCAACCCTTTTAGAGGCCCTGTTACAGTTCTGGTGACACTTCTGCAAGTGGGAATTTCTTGCTTTCTAATTCCTCATTTGCCCCATCCTTTATGGACCAAATTTTATACACCTAAAAATTGAATTTGAGGCACTTCACTAAGTTCTTAGAAGCATTTTCCTCCTCCCTTCTCTAAATTCAGAGAGGCTGGGCAAAAGCCAGCCTTGGTGTTGGTCTAGTCCAGGGTCCTCAAACATTTGTGAAATGCCTTTAAATGAAAGAGGAGTGTCCTGGTATCATGCTAAACCCTGTCTGTAATCTGCAGCCTTACAAGGAGACAAAGAAGCTCTGGCATCCCCTAATATAGTTGCAATAAAGATAAGATGATGGCTCTTGAAGTAAACATAAAATAATTGTAGGTAGGGGCTTATGCAAAAAGGCTTTGTTCCTAAATACTGGAAAGGCAGTCACCCTGAAACAATGGGGCAAATTAGCATGCAGCCAGCCCAAGGCTCTTAGCTACACACACACACACACACACACACACACACACACACACACACACACGCACGCGCGCACCCGCGCGCGCGCGCACACACACACTCTCATGTAATAAGCTCACAGTGACAAATGCTTGGTGCTTGCTGGGAGGTCAACACTAAGAATCTTTCTTGGAAGGCAGCATGTCAGATTTCAGACGCTTTCCCTACAAATGGGCTTTTGCTACTCAAAGAGGGGGCTTTTTGATCCAGATAATAAAGTCCATTTACATGAAAAGATGCCGCTTTCAATGACATGATTAATTTCGGAAATACCTGGCATCTGAATGAGGCTGAGACTTCAAGAAATGACTGATGTTGAGAAAAGATAATTAAGCAAAAGTCAAGAGTTTTGCTTGGTGACTAAGGGGCCGGCCTGTCTAGGTTATCGTATCCTCATTCCCTCATTCCAAATGGAAATGAAAAGACTTTGTGGGAAGTTGGGGATGTTCAACCTATGGTTGCATATAAACTCCCTTTAGCTCCTGTTTCTCTGGGTTTTACTCCACCATGACCAGTGGGCAGCCAATGCTTACCTTCAATGACTTCTTAGTGAATCCCAGACAAAGCTGTCCTTGTTTTTCATGAGGCTGAAAAATGTAAATTTATCTTGCCTTACATGTCATTTGTTGAAAAGTGACCTCTCTGTTCCGAGCCTTTTCAAAAATCTCATTGACTTCTCCTCCTCTCCAGAAAGAGAAAAACAAAAAAGAAAAAAAGCCAAACACCATTTAATAGTCTGCAGAAAGGACTTTGAAGACAAAGGCTGAAGTGGGAGGTAATGCAAATCTACCCCCTCACACATTGTTTCTGAACCCTTTCTTCACAGGTTTTTTTTTTTTTTTTTTTAAATGGTGGTTTTTCCATTGGTGAATTGGAGGCTGTCAATGGCTCTGGAGATTAGTGACCTCTGCTAGATTGAGTTGATGGAAAGCAGGGCACTCCTAGGGGACTGAGGGAGTATTTCTCCAAAGGAACTTCTTAGAATGAAGAATGGCAAGAGAGAGGGAAGTTCTTTCCTTACTTTTTCTGTCTGACAGAACATCGTAAATCCTCTAAAAAGATATTCATTATAGACTGGATGTTTGTAGTTATACTGTGGTCCAAGTGTGATTCTCAGCAGTTTTTAACCTCTTCACTTTACTCTTTCTTCTTCTGCCTGATCAACATCTAAAGGAGAAAAGTGACTCCCTCCATGATGCCATTTCCAGGCAATGGAACTCCTCAAAGAAGAGAGATGATCCAGAGAAAGATCTGGCTAGCTGTCTAGGCCTGGGCATACCAATTTAGGTTTACATCTGATATTGGTTAATTGTTGCTCTGGGTTGGATTGCGTCTCCCCCCGCCCCAAAAGATATGCTGAAGTCCTGACCCCCAATACCTCAGAATGTGACTTCATTTGGAGATAAGGTTGTTACAGACATAAATAATGAAGATGAGGTAATACTAGAGTAGAGTTGGCTCTTATTTCAATATGCTCAGTGTCCTTATTAAGAAGATGATGTGAAGACAGCGGAAACCACCATGAGACTCCAGAGGAAGAGGCTGGTGTGCTGCAGTTATAAGCCAAGGAATGCCAAGGAGACATGGCCATCACAAGAAGCTGGGAAGAAGCAAGGAAGTATCCTTCCCTACAGATTACAGAGGGAGCTAGTCCCCACCAACACTTCAATTTTGGACTTTGGGCCTCCAGAGCTATGAGACAATAGATTCCTGTCTTAAGCTACCCAGTTTGTGATATTTTGCTATAGTGGTCCTAGGAAACTAATACAATAGTCCTATAATTTAATGTAGCAGACCTATAAAGAACTCTTTTTCTCTGAGCTAAACTCTTACAGTCTTACCCCATTTCTGTCATAGTGGGGAGACATGGATTTACTAAGAGACAGTATTACCTGTCATAGATGGTGAAGGTTGTATAGCTCTATATTTGCCAGAAACAGAGAATCTGTCTCTAAAAGTCAGAGACAGGAAATACTTGGTTAACTGTAAACATACTCCCAGCCTATGTAAAACTGCTCATCGAGTGTCATGGCAGCCCCTCTGCCCCCAAAATAAAATGCTCAGTGTCATTAGTAAAATACTACATGCAAAGTACATTAAGTGCACTGTTAGATACTCATTAGCCTATAACAGAAAACACTATTTAAAGCAAAGACATGAAAGGAGAAACAAACCTGCTTTATTTCTTTGGAGAAAATACATTAAAATATATTCATAGCAAATATGTGAAGTCTTTACTAAATCTGTTTCTAATAGTGGAATAAAGCTGGAAAGAATTGAAATTACCCATTCTATGGAAATTTCTACTTAAAATGGGACAATTCCATCATTTCAGTATAATTTTAAAAAGCTATTCACCCCAAATAGCAAAGTATGATTAGTACTATATTAGAAAATAATATATATAAGTTGGTATGCGTTGATTTCCTCCAAGTTTTCAAAACTTGCGTTAGAAATTATATTGCTTAGTGGCAGTTTGTAAAATGACAAAGTATTAACGATAAAAGCAAAAAGGTTACTCTACTGTTTATAATTCATTTATATGACATAGCATAAACATATTTACCGAAGAATGCCATTTCTTTGGTTTTGAGTGTTTGCTACTGTTCAAACCATCCATCCTGACAGCTAAACAATTTTAAAATAGAAAGATGCTTTTTGCTTTGGGGGATAGAAAATTGCACAAATGGGAGAGGGTCCCACAATCCAAATACAATATGATTGTGTTTTCCTATTTGCTTTTAATCATCCATAATTCCTGAGATACTTAACATTTTATGTTTAAATATTAACGTGGTACAAAGCTTTCCCCCTGCTTATGCATAATTTCATCTAGAAATTAATATCTCCCACTTATAATGCATCAAAAACTGGAAACATTTTCCTTCCTTAATGGTGTAGGAATTAGTGTAATTTTAAAGCACTCAGGATATAATTATTTACATGTACTAGAAATATTAACTAGTAGAATTATCTGATCAAGGTATGTGGAAAGTTTGGGAAAAGAAAAAACATTCCTTGAAGTTAAAATGGCTAGGTATGTTAAATGTTACTTAAAAAAATAATTGGATTATATGGACATTCTTGATTATAGAAAAATGTGTCCCTGGAATCCTTTGAAAATTAAATATGTTTCTGTATTTTTTCAAATAGTGGGCAATACTTGAAGATTATTTTCTGTACATGTATATATGGCTTTGGTATTGTTAGAAGTGATAAAAAGAAATAAATGAAGTGTTAATTTAATAAATATGTTGCCAGTTGTGTTAAAATTGAATGCAATGCATATATATCAATTGGATGTATATACCCTTGTAATATTTTTATCATTATTATGAAGTGTGCTTAGTTTTATAAATTCACCTGCTCATTGTGATGATTCCCATGCTCAGCTTAAATAGAAGTTCTCATTTTTCTTTTTTTGTTTATAAAGGTATGGCTTATATTTCTTCTGTGATTGATTATATTCCTGGAAGGTCTTGTGATTAACAATATAGTATATATTTTTTATTGAGTTATTTTACACACAAATGGCAGGGCCCAAGGGGTATTTGGGGTTTATAGGATTTTTCTAATATATGTGTTCCCTTCTGTATTAAAGCTGCTAATTAGTGCTTTTAAATAGCTCAACAATGAATTGTTGGAAGCCACCATATCAATGGCTAATATAAAACTGTTTATGTGGAAGGATATATAAAATACCAAGGTGTTAAACCCAACACAAATTGAGTGGCAAGGGGTTCCCACCAGTGCTAATTTTATGTTTGTTTTGTCTCATTTAAAGTTAAGATGCCTGTGTTATAATCGTGATGGGGAACATGCTGTACATACAGATGGACTGAAATGTGTCAATTTATGAGCTGCATTTGTCTGGCAAAGAAGTCAATGGGTAGTTTTATCAGGTAATAGCTATTCTTAAACACTAGTTTTTATTTTTAACAGGACATATGGGGATTTAAAAGAAGTATATATATATATATATATATATATATACACATATATATACACATATATAATGTATATATATATACTTTTATTTAGGATGGTGATATAAGACATGCTCAATGTTCTGATTCCAGCTAAGCATGTTCTGTGAAATTTTTATAGTATTTTGACATACTTGTCTAAGAGGGCAATAATCCATTAATAGAATTTTGAATTTCTCTAGACAGTTTCACTACTGAAATTCAATGTCCATGTGTTTAAATTAATCCAAGAGCTTTGATAGCTTAAGTCAGAATCTATCTCAGTATTACAAATGAATCAAGCTAGAGGGAACCTTAAGAGGTCACCTGTTTCAATCCAGTACTCCCAGCTTCCACAGGTAGACCAGTTAGAAAACTTTCTTAAGCCCTTCCAGGGCAATTTACCATTCTCCCTTATCATCCCAATCAAAGTTTCAAGGGATGACTATTTCATTATTGTAGTTCCCTGGACAGATCATCTCATCTCAAGTGAAGCACAGAGGGACCACTGGACAAACCTGCAGGGTAGCACTTTTACTAGATATTATGTTACTGCATCAAAGCACAGTAGTTTCAAATTTGCATTCTGCCTAGTTTTATTCCTTACTGTAATGCCTTCTGTTACTTTCTCTATAAGTGCTCAGTGTTAGAAAGGTTTTTGATGATTTGATCTTCTTTAATTCTTAGTGCCTTTGAAAGAACTCTATTGCTGTTTTGAAAATGAATACTTGGGAATTCCATGATGCTGGATATGGAAAAGGATATATTTCTTATGGAAATTCAACTAGATTTTGGGAATGTCATATGGGTACCATAAGCTGGATCTTAAAAAAGACAACAACATATAATTGATAAACTCTTAGCAAGTTTGACTGTGAAAAAAAGAGAATAGCTCTATATTACCAATATCAGGAATTAAAAAGAAGACATAGTTAGAGGTTCTTCACATATCCCAAACAATACAGAAGACAGAGAGCTATTTTATGAAAATAAGATTAAAGATTTGGATTAAATTAATTGCAAAAAATGCACAACATACCCAACCTCACACAAGAGGAAACAGAAAATATAAATAGTCCCAGATATATTAACACTACTGAATCTGCAATTTAAATTTTGCTACAGAGAAATCTTTAGACCTAGATGGCTTCACTGATCAATTCTTCTATATATTTAAAGAAATAACACCAATCTTATATAAGTACTTTTAAAGAATAAGAAAAGAAGAAGCAATTCATAACTTATTTTACAAGGCCAGCAATATCTTGATACCAAATTCTGACAAATAATACAAAAAGCCAACATTTCTCATGATACAAAAATAATAAATATTTTTAGAAAATTTAATCCAATGATTTATAAAAAGTATAATACACCACAACCAAGAAGAGTTTATTCAAATAATGCAATGTTGGTTTGACATTTGAAAAATAGCATACAATGTAATGTACCACATTAATAAGTCAAGGATGAAAATCATATGATCTTATTAATAGTTACAGCAAAAAGCATTTGGTAAAATTTAACACACATTTATGATAAAAATGAATCTCAGTTCATTATAAATAAAAGGGAACTTCCCTAATCTAATGGCGTACCTACAAAAAATTTTTCACAGACATCATTTTTAATGGTAATATGCTGAAAACTTCCTGCCTTATATGGGAACAAAATGTCTGTTATCCCTACTTCTATTTAACATAGTACTAAAGATCGTAGTTTTATTTTATTTTATTTTTTTTAAGATTTTATTTATTTATTTGACAGAGAGAGATAGCAAGAGCAGGAACACAAGCAGGGGGAGTGGGAGAGGGAGAAGCAGGCTTCCTGCCGAGCAGAGAACCCGATGTGGGACTCGATCCCAGGACCCTGGGATCATGACCTGAGCCGAAGACACACGCTTAACGACTGAGCCACCCAGGTGCCCTAAAGATCATAGTTTTAGCAATAAGGCAAGAAAAACAAAGATAGATGGATTGGAAAGGAAATGATAAAACTGTCATTACCTTTAGATGACATGATTGTCTACACAGAAAATTCAAAAGAATATATAGATAACTTAAGAGAGAATTAATAAATGAATTTACCAAGATCTCTGGATGAAAGTTCAATGACTGGAAATGATTTTATTTAATAATGCTTTTTATATTTAATTTTGTTTATTTTTTAAAAAATAGACCTTATTTTATAAATTTTATGTACAACAGACCAGTTTTAGATTAACAGAAAAATTGAAAAGTTAGTGCAGTGTGCTCCCATATATCCTGCACCCAGTTTCCCTTATTATTAACATCTTATATTAGTAGGATATATTCATTGTAATTAGTGAACCAATACTGATACATTAGTATTAATTAAAACCCATATTTTATTCAGATTTTCTTAGTTTTTATCTAATGTTCTTTTGCTAGGATCCCATCCAGGATACCATGCTATGTTATATTTATTGTCATGTCTCTTTAGGCTCTTCTTGATTATAACAATTTCTCTGATGTTCCTTGTTTATGATGACCTTGACAGTTTGAGGAGGATTGATTAGACATTTTATAGAATACTACTGTATTGGAATTTGGTTGAGGTTTTTCTCATGGTAAGACTGGGGTTATGGCTTTTGGGGGAGAAGACCATAGAGGGAAAGTGACAATTTAATCATATATCAAGGGCACATACTCTCAACAAATTTACCACTGTTGATTTTGACCATGGTCACTTGTTTGAGGTAATGTTTATCAGGTTTCTCTACTCATTATAAAGCTACTCCCGCACTCCTCCTTTCTATAGTATACTCTTTGGATGAAAGTCATATGGCTAGCCCACTCTCAAAGAGTGGGAATTTATGCTCCCCTAGTGAAGGACAAGGTATCTACATAAATTATTATTATTATTTTTTAAAGATTTTATTTATTTATTTGACAGAGAGAAAGAGAGAGAGGGCACAAGTAGGCAGAGTGGCAGGCAGAGGGAGAGGGAGAAGCAGGCTCCTCGCTGAGCAGAGAGCCCAATGCAGGGCTCGATCCCAAGGACCTGAGCCGAAGGCAGACACTCAACCAACTGAGCCACCCAGGCGCTCTTACATAAATTATTTTTAACTCTTCTCACATGAGAAATTGATCCCCCCCCCATTTATTTATTTATCCAATCATTTACTGATGTCAGTTACGGACTCATGGGTATTTATTTTATACTTTAGGTGTTAATCCAATTCTGCTTTATTTTATTTTATTGCTCAAATTGTTCCAGCTTTGGCTGTTGGGAGGACTTTTAGTGGGCTCCTGTGTGTCTTTGACAAACTCTTATCGATGTGGCCTATTTATTTATTTATTTATTTATTTATTTATTTATTTATTTAATTTTTGAGCACTTCCTTACTTTCTGGCACTCTGTAAGTTGCTCCAGGCCCATCTTGTGTGTCTCTTGCCCCAGTCCTAGAATTAGGCATTTCTGCAAAGATCCCTTTTGGTCCCTTTCATTGTATTTTTATGTACTACTAACAAAAATAAAACAACATTTCAACAGAGTAAAAATTTCCCAATACTTAGGAGAAAACATCCAAAAATAAGTCAATGTTTTTATACAAAAAGCTTCAGAACATTATTGAGAGATTTTAAGGAGTTAAGCAGAAGAACAGAGTATGTTCACATTAAAGACCCAATATTGTAAAGATGTTAATTTCCCCCAAATTGATCCATAGATTCAATTCAATCCCAATCAAAATCTCAGAGAAACTGTTGTAGAAATTGCCAAGCTGATCCTAAATTTTATGGTAAAACAAAAGGGCCAAAATTAGATCAGATAAACTTGAAGAGGAAGAATTAAGAAGCTAGAGTAAGGTATTAGCTAAAGAATGAACAACAGTATAAAGAGTCTCAAAAGAGAACCATACACACATGTATATATGTTCAATTCCTCACACATAAAGCAAAGTCAAAAGAAGTTTACAGTGAATACCTATTCTCACCACCTAGATTTTACCATTATCATTTAACAATGCTTGCTTGCCATATATTTATTCATCCATTCAACCATTATATTTTTTTGCATTACAAAGTAAATTACAGATGTTACTACACTTCCTTGTAAACATTTTGACATGAATACCATTAACTAGAGTTCAGTATTTCTTTATAGTTCTTAATCTCCGATGTAAAATTTATGTACAATGAAATGAACAATTAAATCTATAATTGCTAAAATTTGGCAAATATATACACCTATCTAACACAATCCTCTACCAAGTTATAGAATAGTTTCATTGTATCAGAAAGTTCCATAATGGCCGTTCCCAGCCCATCCCTGTCCCATTCCCCACTGACAAAAACAAACCTGAATTTTATTACTATAGAATTTTTTGCATGTTCTAGAATTTCATATAAATAGAATTTATATGGTATGTTCTACTCATGTCTAGCTTCTTTTACTCAGCATAATATCTTTAAGATTTACCCATATTGTTGAATGCATTTTTACTGATGGGTACTATTCCATTTTATGAGCAAATCACAACTTGTTTATCCATTCTTCTATTAATTGGACACATGAATAGTTCCAAGTTTTTGGCTGTTATGAGTAAACTGTTATGATTATTTTATATGTCAATATGATTTAATTCCTCTTGCATAAATATCTAGAATTGGAATTTATGTGTCTAAGGTAGGCATATGTATAGTTTTATGAGAAACTGTGAGAACTTTTTCCAAAGGAGCTATACCATCTTATAGCCTTCTCAAGTACACAGTCTGGGATATAGAGGAGGAAAAAGAAAAAACAGGGAACACACTGCCATATCTGTTGTTGGTTCCAAGTCCAGTTTGTTGGTCCCTGAGGCAGTTTGTCTTCTCCACCTTTCAGTCTCTTTACATTTGTTTTAGCTATACTTAGTGTGAGGAATAGGGAGAAACGTGTCTACTTCACTTTTTTTGGAATCAGAAATGTATTGCTATTTTTGTTTTGTTTTATCTTGAGCATGTTGATAATGACTGGAGGCAGGGACTGTCAAGTGAGTTTCTGATGCTCTTGACTTATTACAGGTGGAGATGAAATAGAGCTTGCCAAAAATTTGAAGACAGAAGACCCAACAGTCAGAGTTTATGACTAGGAGGAATTGTCCGATTTCTGTCTCATGGGAAGATGCTTTCAAAAAAGGGGCTCATATCATTATTGAAGTATGCCAGATGAAAGAAACAAATTGCATGCATATCTGTAAGTAGTTCTTGAGGTTTTCAAAGCATGGGTGAGTGGTATTTTCTGAAACCAGGAGAAGAGTAAGAACAAGAAGACATGGGCAGCTACAAAGTAATTGCCCTTAGTTGTTGAGATGTGATATAGGAAAACTATATGAGTACTGTCTATGTCCCCATCTCCAGTGGTCTGCCCTTGTATGCAGTAGTCACACCTTAACAGGTGAGGGACCTGAGGTCCACAAGCATAGGAGTTGATTAGATATAATCAGGGCAGGTGCAGTTGTTAGGGAGAAATCTGACATTGAGCTCAGGTCAGCTTTGAGCAAAGCAGTGAAGAGTGGGAGGAAACATGTAAGACAAGAGAACAGAAAGAATTATATTTTTGTAATTAATAAAGAGGGCATTTTTACAATGAGATGGCCAAAAGGAGGGTGATTTTTTTAAGTTTGTAAGAGAGAATAGCAAGAAGATAACTAAAAGCAAATAAAGACAAAGAATAGAATTAAAGGTTTTAGCAACCATAGTGCAGAAAAAAAAAATTATCATCGGTAGAAAAAAATCTTCTTTTTATAGTTTTTAGTTACTTCCTGTCTATTTACTTGGGATTATTTGTCAATTTTCCTCTAATGTGTCACCTTATTGGTATTCTTATTTGACTTTTTATAGTAATGTATGTTACTATAAATGGATATCGAATATGAAGTCAATTGTCAGGCAAAATACATACACATATTACATATACACGTATATACATATTTGATGTGCAAATTTTTTGATTTTTGACTTGATGTGTTTAAAATCTCTCTCCCTGTAGATTCCATTAAAAATATATTGGAGGTAGTGTTTGCCTCAATCAGTGTGAGTCTTTTTAAAGTTACTACTTTTATTCCTGTCTCACTTTGAAAGCCAAAGAGCTTTGCATGATATTACATAGAAATTTGTTGATTTGCTAATGTGAGATATTTAGTCATAACTCAGTAAGGCATCTTAATGACATGGTTGAACATGACACCAAGCAGCTGCCACTAAAGTATGGTGCATTTCTTTGCTTCTCAGGTTGACCCAAGTCCTCTTGGAGATTAGCTGGTTTACTGAGTAGGGAGTCATAAAATGCTACAGGATAAACATGGCAATGTGCCCAGGAGCATTAATCTTATTTGAGAATCTGAGAGAAAAATTTTGAGGAGTGAAAGTGGTTTTGCATATACAGTAAAATTAGCAGAATTCCATTTTCCATGTATACGACTTTGAATTCTTCACAAAAGCACAGAAAGGAGAACTTATGCACAGGAAATAGCTGCAAAATTTAGTACTTTGGCACTTTTCACTTACTCATTACTATTAGTGCTGCACTCCCATCAAAGAGAACTGGGGACAATTTGGGCGAGGGGAAGGGGGAGGATATAGAACTAATAACATAGGTCCAGTGGGCTAGTACTCTTTCTCCAGATATAACCATTTAGAAGGGTGATTTCTTGGTGGGTCCTAGGAGGTTTGCATGGCTAGAATTTTGGGAAAATGAGTTTGTCCCCTGAGATCTAGTGTATTTAAATCTTATTATACACATACAAAATGTTTCCCACATGTTTGTTCAACTTTCTGCTATAATTATACTCAAATATCTGTTTACAAACATGTTCTTATTTTTAGTTCCATTTCCCCCAACAGGGAGTTCCTTGGTAATATAAAAGAACTAATAATTCTAGAATTTGACATTTACATGTTATTCTTCATTTTCCTTTCAGTTATTTATTTATTTTATTTATATTCAATTAGCCAACATATAGGACATCATTAGTTTCAGATGCAGTGTTCAATAGTTCATCAGTTGCATATAACACCCAGTGCTCATCACATTATGCGCCTTCCTTAATGTCTGTCACTGTTACCCCATTCCCCCTGCCCACCGGCCCCTCCAGCGACCCTCAGTTTGTTTCCTATGGTTAAGAGTCTCTTATAGTTTGTCTCCCTCCCTGATTACATCTTATTTTATTTTTCTCTCCCTTCCTCTATGCTCCTCTGTTTTGTTTCTTAAATTCAACATATGAGTGAAACCATATCGTGTCTGTCTTTCTCTGACTGATTATTTTGCTTAGCATATTACTCTCTAGTTCCATACATGTTGTTGCAAATGGCAAGATTTCATTCTTTTTGATGGCTAATATTCCATTATATATATGTATACCACATCTCCCTTATCCATTCGTCTGTTGATGGGCATCTCAGCTCTTCCCAGTTTCCCTATTGTGGACAATGCTGCTATAAACATTGGGATATAGGTGCCCCTTCAGACCATTATATTTTTATCTTTGGGGTAAATACCCAGTAGTGCAATTGCTGGGTCATAGGGTAGCTCTATTTTTAACTTCTTGAGGAACCTCCATACTGTTTTCCAGATTGGCTGCACCAGCTCGCATTCCCACCAACAGTGTACAAGGGTTTCCCTCTCTGCATCCTCACCAACATCTGTCATCTCCTGAGTTGTTAATTTTAGTCATTCTGACTGGTGTGAGGTGGTATCTCATTGTAGTTTTGATTTGTATTTTTCTCTGACGGCAAGTGATGTGGAGCATTTTTTCATGTGTCTGCTGGCCATTTGTATGTCTTCTTTGGAGAAATGTCTGTTCATGTCTTCTGCCCATTTCTTGACTGGGTAATTTATTTTTTGGGTGTTGAGTTTGATAAGTTCTTTATAGATCTTGGATACTAGCCCTTTATCTGATATGTCATTTGCAAATATCTTCTCCCATTCTGTAAGTTGTCTTTTAGTTTTGTTGACTGTTTCCTTTGCTGTGCAGAAGCTTTTATCTTGATGAAGTCCAAATAGTTCACTTTTGTTTTTGTTTCTCATGCCTGCGGGGACATGTCTTGCAAGAAGTTACTGGGGCCGAGGTTGAAGAGGGTGCTGCCTGTGTTCTCCTCTAGGATTTTGATGGATTCCTGTCTCACAATTAGGTCTTTATCCATTTGGAGTCTATTTTTGTGTGTGGTGTAAGAAAATGGTCCAGTTTCATTCTTCTGCATGTGGCTGTCCAATTTTCCCAGCACTATTTGTTGAAGAGACTGTCTTTTTTCCATTGGACATTCTTTCCTGCTTTGTTGAAGATGAGCTGGCCATAGAGTTGAGGGTCCATTTCTGGCCTTTCTATTCAGTTCCATTGATCTATGTGTCTGTTTTTGTGCCAGTACCATACTATCTTGATGATGACAGCTTTGTAATAGAGCTTGAAGTCCAGAATTGGGATGCCGCCAGCTTTGCTTTGCTTTTTCAACATTCCTCTGGCTATTCGGGGTCTTTTCTGGTTCCATACAAATTTAGTATTATTTGTTCCATTTCATTTCTTTGAATAAAGTGGATGGTATTTCCCATTCATTCTTTAGTAGGACGCTCCTTTTTTTTTTAAAGATTTTATTCATTTATTTGACAGAGAGAAAGAGAGAGAGAGATCCCAAATAGCTGTGGGGGGGTATCAGAAGGAGAGGGAGAAGCAGGCTTCTGGCCGACCAGGGAGCCTGATGAGGGGCTTGATCTAAGGACCCTGGGATCATGATCTGAGCTGAAGGCAGATGCTTAACTTAACTGACTGAGCCACCCAGGCACCCCTAGTAGGATGCTCTTTAACCTCCAAGTATTTGAATTCCTTCCTTCCTTCCAAATGTTTTCTTGTGATTGAGTTCAAGTTTCAAAGCATTGTGGTCTGAAAATATGTGGGAATAATCCCAATCTTTTGGTACTGGTTAAGGTCTGATTTATGACCCAGCATGTGATCTATTCTGGAGAATGTTCCATGTGCACTTGAGAAGAATGTGTATTCTTTTGCTTTAGGATGGAATGGTCTGTATATATCTGTGAGGTCCATTTGGTCCAGAGTGTCCTTCAAAGCTTTTGTTTCCTTGTTTATCTTCTGCTTAGATGATCTGTCCATTCCTCATGGTCCATGAGTTGTTTTTCTCTATTTTCCTCAGCTTCCTTCCTTTCCAACATCTCGTCTTCTATGTCACCGACTCTCTCTTCTGCCTCATTCACCCTAGCTGTTAGAGCATCCATTTTAGACTGCAACTCAGATGAAGCACTTTTAAAGTGCTTTAAAGCCCTGAAGGCTTTTCGCACTGCTTTAGAGGATTAAAAAAAAAAGTAAAAATGGTGGTGCCCTGATCTCCAGCCCTAGAGCTGAACAAATGTGGCCCCCAATCTTCAGTGCACCCTCAGAGAAAGGTAACCAATCCCTCTTGTGTGTTCAAAACTCTGCAGACTCCTGTGGTGCACACCACCAATCCTCCCAGGGAAGGCAGGGTTTTCTCACCAAAGTCCACTGCCTGCTGGGCCCCTGCTCAGGGAGCGTTTGCCCAATTGTGAGGGCAACCCCACTGCTCCTCCCAGGGGAAGGAGCCAGATCTACCAGTGGTTGTTGCTTGCTGGTCCTCTGCTTGGAGGGGAGTTGCCCGAATGTGCCAGGGTTCACATTTTATGGCAACACCTAGCTGAGAGGTCACTCCAGGGCTCGTTAATTATAGCCAGTTTCCCTGCTCCAGTGCTTGGGAACTCTGCCACACTCAGGCACCCCCATTCTTTCTGTGACCCTGGGGATCCTGAGACCACACTGTCCCACCTAGGATTCTGCCCTACTTTCACCACCTGAGCATCTTTCAGGCAGGGATGTCCCTCACAGGAGCAGACTTCTAAAAGTTCCAATTTTTGCCTCTGCTGCTATATCACTTTCTGGTGCTGGCTTATGGAGGCTCCCTTCTCCCATGGTTTATCTTCCCATATATCCCCTCAGATTCACGTCTCCACACCTCCTACCTTGCAAAAAGTGGCTGCTTTTCTATTTGTAGAATTGCAGCAATTCTTTTCTTAGATCTCAGGTTGAATTCACAGATGTTCAGAATGATTTGATAGATGTCTAGCTAAATTCAAGGGACCAGATGAAGATGGGTCCCCTACTCTTCCACCATCTTCCCTCTGAAACCTTCATTTTCCTTTCAAAAATTAAATAATGTGAACATACATGGAACTTAAACTTCCTCACAAATGCTGAAGACAATTCCTCAATGACCAAAATAAGTGAAAGAAATTTGGAATCCTTGGAAAGTACTGAGGTTGTGGCAGGTAGTTCATTCCTGCCTGATGATCCTAATAATAAGCTTGAAGAGGCTGATAAAGCTTAGTGAATGACAACCTGAGTAACTGTATTCAAGCTAAATAGCAGTAAACCCAGAAAGCATGGTATATATTTAGATGCTTTTCTAAATTTTTATGATTGTGGAGAAGTAAACTGGTCCACACTTGGGTATTGTCTGAGAAACTTGTGAGCAAAACCTATAGAATACTGAATTTATAGATCAATTTTTGGAGAATTGATGCCCTATCATTATCAAGTCTTCCAGTCCATTAACATGATATATCTTTCTATTTGTTTAGTTCTTATTTGATTTTATATCAATGTTTTGTAGATTTAAAGCATACAGATTCTAAATGTATTTGGTCAGATTTATACTCAGAATTTCATTTTTTGGAGTTATTATAACAGGTACTTTTTTTCTTTTTTGAAAATTTATATTCCATAGTTTATGGCTGGGATTTGGAAATACAATTTATTTTTGTTTATTGACCTAGTATCTTGTACCTTTGCTAAACTCACTTATTATATAGATTAAATAGATTCTTTGTCATTTGCTACATAAGCATGTTTTCTGTGAATAGAGACAGTTTTATTTCTTCCTTTCCAATCTGTATGCATTTTCTTTCTTTCTTGCCTTATCACACAAGGTAGGATTCCCAGAATGACGTTGAACAGCAGTGTTGAGAGAGGGCATTGTTGCCTTTTTTATCAATCTCATGGTAAGAGCAACTAGTCATTCACTAATCTGCGGTTCCAATTATACACATGTGAGGATGTTTGATATTATCTAATGGCCCTTGAATATTCTATTCTTTCATTTTAACACATTTTTTTTCTCTTTGTGTTTCAGTTTGGGTAATGTTTATTGATCTATCTTCAAGGATACTGATTCTTTCTTTGGCTGTGTCAAGTCTACATGTAGACTGTGGAAGGCATTTTTAAAAATCTGTTACTATGTTGTTAATAGCATTTCCATTTGAGTCTTTCTATAGTTTCTTTCTGTGTTGAAATTATTCATCTGATTTTCATGTTGCTCATCTTTTCTATTAGAGACTTTAATATGGCAATCATAGTTATTTTAATTTCTCTGACTTTTTTACATCTGTTCTATATTCAAATAGGGTCTGTTGATTGCAGTTGTTTTTCTTATTTTTTTTCATAATCTCATATTTTGTTGTTGTTGAAAGCTGGGCATCATGTGTAAAATACTAGAGACTGAAGTAAATAGTTTTTATGCATGGACACTCTTTATTTCTGATAGGCTCCAAGTGGCTCCACCCTCTTTTACTAGCCTAAACGCATTCTCCATAAATTTGTTAACAGCTTTGCATGTGTCTGGCTGTATCTGTCCTAAATAAACAGGTGCTCACATCCTACCACTTCCTCCCACTACATGTCTTTCTTTAGATTTCAGACTAGTTACTTCTGTGACCACAAGTTTCGATAGCTTCAAAAAAAAAAAATTGTGAAGTTGTAGTTTGGCTTTTTAATTGTTGTAATGGTGAAAGAGATGCTTCTTTCTAGGTTTCTGCATCCCCCAGCAGTGTTTTATATATTAAAAAAAATGTTTTAAAGAGATAATACAATTACATGGTTCAAAAATAGGTAATACTAAAAAAAAATAGTTAATATTATTACCAGGCTTGAAAGGTCAAAAATTACTTAAATGGGAATCTCACTTTCACTTATTTCTCATGCATCACATTTCCCTTCTCTCCTTTTAAGTTTTTATTCTGGTGTTACTCTTTTTTAAATCCAAAAACGCAGTAAATACACATGGATATGCTAATTATCTCTCTCCCTTTCTTACACCAAAATCTTTGCCCTTTGTTTTTTCCCCTGAAGATATATCCTGATGGTCACGTAGAGTTCTTCTTTATTGTTTTCACAGCTGGATGGTATCTTTGTGGGCATACCGTATTTCATTCAATAGTTGCCTATTGTTGAACATTTAAGCTGCTTCTAATCTTTTGCTATTATAAATAATATCACAATGAACAATCTTGCAGATATATCCTTTTCTAACATGTGCAGTTTTATCTATAATAAAGATCCCCAGAAATGAGCTTGCTAGAACAATGCATCCATAATTTTATGTGCTATTGTCAGATTTGCCACACTTTCTTTTTGAACAATATATTTTCCAGTGTTGTAGTGGAATTTCAGGTAAGAGACAAATTAGACATGTGTGCTTCGTCTATTATCTTTGCCCAGTTGTTCACATTTCTACTTCTGACAACTCCATCCTAGTTTCTGTCCCCCACTACTTCACTGAAGCTGCTATTGCTCAGGTCAACAGTGACCTCCATCTAGTTAAATCTAGTGGTCACCTTTTTAGAAATCATATTGTATGACCTCTCAGCATAAATGAGAAGCTACATCTTTTCTTGGATTTTATGACCCACATTATTATTATTAGTTTTTGGTTTCTATTTATTTGCCTATTTTTATTTGGCTTCTATTAATTTAACTACTTTTATTTGCTCAGCTGCTCCTACACATCCCAATCTCTCAACATTTAGAAGCTTTCATTTCTACCCACCCACTTGCTAATGCTGATGCAGATATGAATAAGAGGAAAGTACATGAAAGAAATGTCATACTTTTGTTGAATTTAAGACTGGGGAATACCTACATGTCACTTCCCAACTGGAAGCAAGCCTCACAGAGGTCCCTATATCCACATAACAGGGAAGCAACAGAGACAGGTGTAAAGTTTCTGATCAGATAGCCTAAAACCTAAAGCCTCCCAGGGTTCTCACACATTCACTATGCAAGAAACAACGAAATGTGTTCCATATCTTCAGGAGGGGTGCAAAGTAGCTGAAACACACAAACAAAGCAAGGAAGAAAACCTCCATCCCATATGAATAACTGATTTGTCAAGACGATGTAGGGCATGAAATTATTATTTTTAGCTGAAAAGGGATATAAAGATCAAAGAGGTTGTATCTTGACCAAGGCAATGTCATTGATATCAGATCTAGGAATAGGACCCGGTTTTACCGTTTCTTGCATAAATTTTACTTCCTCCACTTTAACACAACATTTACCTCCAATGTCAGAGCAATGTTTGGGACTTCCCAAAGAGTGGAATTTTGTAGATGTCTGTTTTATCTTAGACATTTGTGTAGGATTTTAATTCCCTATTATTTGCAATTCATGTTTGTTTTAAAATTATATTTATTTAACTTAAAATTATATATCTAGTATTTTATTTATTTACTTTTAATGTTATGTTAATCACCATACATTACATCATTAGTTTTTGATGTAGTGTTCCATGATTCATTGTTTGTGCATAACACCCGGGGCTCCACGCAGAACGTGCCCTCTTTAATACCCATCACCAGGCTAACCCATCCCCCCACCTCCTCCCCTCTAGAAACCTCAGTTTGTTTTTCAGAGTCCAACGTCTCTCATGGTTCGTCTCCCCCTCCGACTTACTCCCTTTCATTCTTGCCCTCCTGCTATCTTCTTCTTCTTTTTTTTTTCTTAACATATATTGCATTATTTGTTTCAGAAGTACAGATCTGTGATTCAACAGTCTTGCACAATTCACAGCGCTCACCATAGCACATACCCTCCCCAATGTCTATCACTCAGCCACCCAATCCCTCCCACCCCCCACCACTCCAGCAACCCTCAGTTTGTTTCCTGAGGTTAAAAATTCCTCATATCAGCGAGGTCATATGATACATGTCTTTTTCTGATTGCCTTATTTCACTCAGCATAACACCCTCCAGTTCCATCCATGTTGTTGCAAATGGCAAGATCTCATTCCTTTTTATGGCTGCGTAATATTCCATTGGGTATATATACCACTTCTTCTTTATCCATTCATCTGTTGATGGACATCTTGGCTCTTTCCAAAGTTTGGCTATTGTGGACACTGCAGCTATAAACATTGGGGTGCATGTACCCATTCGGATCCCTACATTTGTATCTTTGGGGCAAATACCCAGTAGTGCAATTGCTGGATTGTATGGTAGCTCTATTTTCCACAGTTTGAGGAACCTCCATACTGTTTTCCAGAGTGGTTGCACCAGCTTGCATTCCCACCAACAGTGTAGGAGGGTTCCCTTTTCTTCGTATCCCCGCCAACATCTGTCGTTTCCTGACTTGTTAACTTTAGCCATTCTGACTGGTGTGAGGTGGTATCTCAGTGAGGTTTTGATTTGGATTTCCCTGATGCCGAGCGATGTTGAGCACTTTTTCATGTGTCTGTTGGCCATTTGGATGTCTTCTTTGGAAAAATGTCTGTTCATGTCTTCTGCCCATTTCTTGACTGGATTATTTGTTCTTTGGGTGTTGAGTTTGATAAGTTCTTTATAGATTTTGGATACTAGCCCTTTATCTGATATGTCATTTGCAAATATCTTCTCCCATTCTGTCGGTTGTCTTTTGGTTTTGTGGACTGTTTCTTTGGCTGTGCAAAAGCTTTTTATCTTGATGAAATCCCAATAGATGATTTTTGCCCTTGCTTCCCTTGCCTTTGGCGATGTTTCTAGGAAGAAGTTGCTGCGGCTAAGGTCGAAGAGGTTGCTGCCTGTGTTCTCCTTTAGGATTTTGATGGACTCCTGTCTCACGTTTAGGTCTTTCAACCATTTGGAATCTATTTTGGTGTGTGGTGTAAGGAAATGGTCCAGTTTCATTCTTCTGCATGTGGCTGTCTAATTTTCCCAACACCATTTGTGGAAGAGACTGTCTTTTTTCCATTGGACATTCTTTCCTGCTTTGTCAAAGATGAGTTGACCATAGAGTTGAGGGTCCATTTCTGGGCTCTCGATTCTGTTCCATTGATCTATGTGTCTGTTTTTGTGCCAGTATCATACTGTCTTGATGATGACAGCTTTGTAATAGAGCTGGAAGTCCGGAATTGTGATGCCGCCAGCTTTGTTTTTCTTTTTCAATATTCCTCTGGCTATTTCGGGTCTCCTCTGGTTCCATACAAATTTTAGGATTATTTGTTCCATTTCTTTGAAAAAAGTGGATGGTATTTTGATGGGGATTGCATTGAATGTGTAGATTGCTCTAGGTAGCATTGACATCTTCACAATATTGGTTCTTCCAATCCATGAGCATGGAACATTTTTCCATTTCTTTGTGTCTTCTTCAATTTCTTTCATGAGTATTTTATAGTTTTCTGAGTACAGATCCTTTGCCTCTTTGGTTAGATTTATTCCTAGGTATCTTATGGTTTTGGGTGCAGTTGTAAATGGGATCGACTCCTTAATTTGTCTCTCTTCTGTCTTGTTGTTTGTGTATAGGAATGCCACTGATTTCTGTGCATTGATTTTATATCCTGCTACTTTACTGAATTCCTGTATGAGTTCTAGCAGTTTTGGGGTGGAGTCTTTTGGGTTTTCACATACAGTATCATATCATCTGCAAAGAGTGAGAGTTTGACTTCTTCCTTGGTGATTTGGATGCCTTTGATTTCTTTTTGTTGTCTGATTGCTGTGGCTAGGACTTCTAATACTATGTTGAATGGCAGTGGTGATAGTGGACATCCCTGCCACGTTCCTGACCTTAGGGGGAAAGCTCTCAGCTTTTCCCCATTGAGAATGATATTGGCTGTAGGTTTTTCATAGATGGCTTTTATGATATTGAGGTATGTACCCTCTATCCCTATACTCTGAAGAGTTTTGATCAAGAAAGGATGCTGTACTTTGTCAAATGCTTTTTCTGCATCTATTGAGAGGACCATATGATTCTTGTTCTTTCTTTTGTTAATGTATTGTATCATGTTGATTGACTTGCGGAAGTTGAACCAGCCTTGCAGCCCAGGGATAAATCCCACTTGGTCATGGTGAATAATCCTTCTAATGTACTGTTGGATCCTATTGGCTAGTGTTTTGGTGAGAATTTTTGCATCCATGTTCATCAAGGATATTGGTCTGTAATTCTCGTTTTTGATGGGGTCTTTGTCTGGTTTTGGGATCAAGGTAATGGTGGCCTCATAAAATGAGTTTGGAAGTTTTCCTTCCATTTCTATTTTTTGGAACAGTTTCAGGAGAATAGGTATTAATTCTTCTTTAAATGTCTGATAGAATTCCCCTGGGAAGCCATCTGGCCCTGGGCTTTTGTTTGTTGGGAGATTTTTGATGACTGCTTCAATTTCCATCGTGGTTATAGGTCTGTTCAGGTTTTCTATTTCTTCCTGGTTCAATTTTGGTAGTTGATACATCTCTAGGAATGCACCCATTTCTTCCAGGTTATCTAATTTGCTGGCATAGAGTGGCTCATAATATGTTCTTATAATTGTTTGTATTTCTTTGGTGTTGGTTGTGATCTCTCCTCTTTCATTCATGATTTTGTTGATTTGGGTCCTTTCTCTTTTCTTTTTGATAAGTCTGGCCAGGGGTTTATCAATCTTGTTAATTCTTTCAAAGAACCAGCTCCTAGTTTTGTTGATCTGTTCTACTGTTCTTTTGGTTACTATTTCATTGATTTCTGCTCTGATCTTTATTATTTCTCTTCTCCTCCTGGGTTTAGGCTTTATTTGCTGTTCTTTCTCCAGCTCCTTTAGGTGTAGGGTTAGGCTGTATATTTGAGACCTTTCTTGTTTCTTGAGAAAGGCTTGTATTCCTATATACTTTCCTCTCAGGACTGCCTTTGCTGTATCCCAAAGATTTTGAACAGTTGTGTTTTCATTTTCATTGGTTTCCATGAATTTTTTTAATTCTTCTTTAATTTCCTGGTTGACCCATTCATTCTTCAGTAAGGATGCTCTTTAGCCTCCATGTATTTGAGTTCTTTCTGACTTTCCTCTTGTGATTGAGTTCTAGTTTCAAAGCATTGTGGTCTGAAAACATGCAGGGAAAAATCCCAATCTTTTGATATCGGTTGAGACCTGATTTGTGACCTAGGATGTGATCTATTCTGGAGATTGTTCCGTGGGCACTAGAGAAGAATGTGTATTCTGTTGCTTTGGGATGGAATGTTCTGAATATGTCTGTGAAGTCCATTTGGGCCAGTGTGTCATTTAAAGTCTTTATTTCCTGGTTGATCTTTTGCTTAGATGATCTGTCCATTTCAGTCAGGGGGGTGTTAAAGTCCCCCACTATTATTGTATTGCTGTCAATGTGTTTCTTCGCTTTTGTTATTGATTGCCTTATATAATTGGCTGCTCCCATGTTAGGGGCATAGATATTTACAATTGTTAGATCTTCTTGTTGGATAGACCCTTTAATTAAGATATAGTGTCCTTCTTCATCTCTTATTGCAGTCTTTGTTTTAAAATCTAATTTGTCTGATAGAAGGATTGCCACCCCAGCTTTCTTTTGGTGTCCATTAGCATGGTAAATGGTTTTCCACCCCCTCACTTTCAATGTGGGGGTGTCTTTGGGTTTAAAATGAGTCTCTTGCAGACAGCATATTGATGGGTCTTGTTTTTTAATCCAATCTGATAGCCTGTGTCTTTTGATTGGGGCATTTAGCCCATTTACAGTCAGGGTAACTATTGAAAGATATGAATTTTGTGCCATTGTATTGCCTGTAAGGTGACTGTGACTGTATATTGCCTCTGTTCCTTTCTGATCTATGCTGCTTTTAGGCTCTCTGTTTGCTTAGAGGAACCCTTTCAAGATTTCTTGGAGGGCTGCTTTCGTGTTTGCAAATTCCTTTAGTTTTTGTTTGTCCTGGAAGATTTTTATCTCTCCTTCAATTTTCAGTGAGAGCCTAGCTGGATATAATATTCTTGGCTGCATATTTTTCTCGTTTAGTGCTCTGAAGATATCATGCCAGTCCTTTCTGGCCTGCCAGGTCTCTGTGGATAGGTCTGTTGCCAATCTAATATTTCTACCATTGTAAGTTACATATCTCTTCTGCCGAGCTGCTTTCAGGATTTTCTCTTTGTCTCTCAGACTCCTAAGTTTTACTATTAGATGTTGGGGTGTTGACCTATTTTTATTGATTTTTATTGATTTTGAGAGGGGTTCTTTGTGCCTCCTGGATTTTGATGCCTGTTTCCTTCCTCACATTAGGGAAGTTCTCTGCTATCATTTGCTCCAATATAACTTTTGCCCCTCTCTCTCTTTCTTCTTCTTCTGGGCTCCCAGAAGATTCTATTGTTCTCTTTCTTCTTCTTCTGGGCTCCCAGAAGATTCTATTCTAATGTTGTTTCGTCTTATCGTATTGCTTATCTCTCGAATTCTGCCCTCGTGATCCTGTAGTTGTTTATCTCTCTTTTTCTCAGCCTCTTTATTTTCCATCATTTGGTCTTCTATATCGCTGATTCTCTCTTCTCCTTCATTTATCCTAGCAGTTAGTGCCCCCATTTTTGATTGCACCTCATTAATAGCCTTTTTGATTTCGACTTGGTTAGATTTTAGTTCTTTTATTTCTCCAGAAAGGGTTTCTCTAATAACTTCCACGCTTTTTTCAAGCCTAGCTAGTATCTTTAAAGTCATGATTCTGAACTCTAGGTCTGACATCGTACTAATGTCCATATTGAGTAGGTCCCTGTCTGTCGGTACTATCTCTTGTTCTTTTTGCTGAGGTGATTTTTTTCATCTTATCATTTTGTCCAGAGGAGAATAGATGAATGAGAGAACAAAATGCTAACAGGTTAACAACGTCCCCAGCAAATATACTCTATACAAATCAGAAAAGACCTGAAACCAGGGGAAAAGAAAGGGAAGGAAAGAAAAAAGAAAGAGAAAAGAAAGAAAAAAAAATAAAAAGATAAAAACAAAAACCGAACAATAGAAAAAAAACAGAATATGGTCCAATATGATCAGGCTAGTGCATAGATCAGTGCCACACACTAGATTTTGGGCGTATTTTGCTCTGTTAGAAAAAAGTGCCTCCTAAAATTTTAAAGGAAGAAAGACTTATATATGTACAAAATAAGGGTTGATACAATGAAGGGATGGCAGATGACTGTAAAGATGGAAATTATAAAAGATTTTATAAAAGGAATTGATAAAATAAGAAGTTGTTTAAAAAAAAGAAAGAAGATTTAATAAAAAAAAAAGAAAAAAAAAGGGAGAGAATGTGATCCGGCAGGAGACTAGAACAAAGCCATACACTAGTGATTTAGGGTATATTTTGATCTGTTAGAAGAAACTGTATTTCAATATTTTAAAGAGAGAACAACATATATATATATATATATATATATATATATATATATATATATATGCCAAAAATAAGGGTAACTACTATGAAGGGATAAAATATGACTCTAAAAATGAAAAATAAAAAATGTTTTTTTTTAAAAGGGATTGATAAGATGTTGGTTGAAAAAGGGAAAAAGAAAAATAAAAAAAATTTAAGAAAACAGTTAAAAAAATTAACTTTGAAAAACTAATGAATCATGGTAAAAAACACCATGAATTCTATGTGCAGTATTCCCCTAGCGCTGGAGTTCTCCCATTCTCCTTGATGGGTAAACTTGGTCTTGGCTTGCTGGCTGTTCGTGCTGATCTTCTGGGGGAGGGGCCTGTTGCCGTGGTTCCCAAATGTCTTTGCCGGAGGCGGAATTGCCCCGCCTTTGTTGGTCCGGGCTAAAGCTGCTTGCCTTTGCTCTCAGGAGCTTTTGTTTCCTGCAAGCTCTCGGTACAGCTTTGGAGGACCAGGGTGAAAATGGTGGCCTCCCAATCTCCACTCAGAGGAGCTGAGAACTTGGGGTCCCGCTCCTCAGTGCGCCCCCAGAGAAAAGCAGTCAATCACTCCCGTCTCCCCGGTCTCCGGCCGCGCTCCGTGCTCACCCGGCCTGTGACCCAGCGTTTCTATCTCTGGCACCCGACCCCGTGTGGAGTCTCCAAACCCAGCAGATCCCTGCGGTGTGCTCCCGTGCCGCTCCTCCCCAGGGAGGAAGAGAGTGTCCCCGGCTCTGCCGCTTGTTGGGTCCCTGCTGGAGGAGCAGTGGCCTGACTGGGCCGCAGATCACAGTTTATGGCGACCCTGAGCTGAAAGACCGCGCCTCGGCTCCGTCTCTGCAGCCGGCCTCCCCGCTCCGATACCTGGGAGCTCTGCTGCACTCAGGCACCCCGGTCTTTCTGTGACCCTGAGGGTCCTGAGACCACACTGTCCCACAAGGGTTCCACCCCCCGCTTAACCACTGGAGCGACTTCCCTCAGCAGAGCTGACTTCTAAAAGGTCCGATTTTGTGCTCCGCGGCTCTATCACTTGCCAGAAGTGGCCAACGGAGGCACCCTCCCCTGCCGTCTATCCTCCCGAATATCGCCTCGGATTCACTTCTCTGCACATCCTACCTTCCAGTAAGTGGTCGCTTCTCTGTTCAGAGTGTTGTTACTATTCTTATCTTCGATCTCCTGTTGAGTTCGTAGGTGTTCAGAATGGTTTGATCCCTATTCAGCTGAATTCCTGAGACCAGACGAAATCCAGGTCTCCTACTCCTCCGCCATCTTGCTCCGGCCCCCCCCTAATTTACTCATTTTTAAAGAAGACTTCATTTATTTGAGGGAGAGAGAGAGAGTGCACACAGGTAGGGAGGGGCAGAGGGAGAGGGAGAGAGAAACTTAAGCAGACTCTGCACTGTGCACAGAGTCCAAGGCAGGGCTTGATCTCAGGACCCTGAGACCACAACCTGAACCAAAACCAAGAGTTGGACACTTATCTGACTGCACCACCCAGGTGCCCCTAATTTACTCATATTTTTATGTACGTATTTCTATGGCCATTTTCTTATTCATTTGTGGAGCTCTTTGTTTTTTTATTGAGGGCAAATCCCATTCACAAACCTAATTTTTCAAGAAACATGACAATTTCTTTTTTTTAAAAAACCACTTTATTGAGGTATGATTGGCATATAAAAAGCTGTACATATTTAATGTATACACCTCCATGAGTTTGGGGATAAGTATAAAACCATGAAACTATCACCACCATCAAGGCCAAAACATATCTCTCATCTCCCAGTTTCCTCCTGCCACTATTGGTATTTGTATTAGTATTATTTTGTGATAGGAACACTTAAAATAAAATTTCCCCTTACAGCAAATTTTAAGTATACAATACAATAATTTTAGCTATATGCACTATGCTGTATAGTAGGTCTCCATAACTTATCTTGCATAACTGAAGCTTTGTACCTTTTACCATCACCTATCTTTTTTCTCCTCCATCCAGTCCCTGGAAATCACCATTCTACCCCACTCTCTGCTTTGAGTTTTACTATTTTAGAATTTTAGATTCCACATATATGTGGGACCATATAGTATTTGTCTTTCTGTGTCTGTCTTATTTCACTCAGCATAATGTCCATCTATTTGTTGCAAACGGCAGGATTTCCTTCTTTTTAAAGGCTTTATAATATTCCCGTGTATGTATATACCACAATATATTTTTTTATTCATCATTCATCCACTGATAGACATTTTGGTTGTTCCCATACTTTGGTTATTGTGTTAATGCTTCAATGAACATGAGAGTGCTAATGTTTTTCTTTGAGATCCTTATTTTAATTCCTTTGGATAAATAGCTAGAATTGGAATTGCTGGATCATATGGAATTATATTTTCAATTTTTTGAGGAACCTCCATTCTGTTATTCATAATGGCTGTAATCAATATACATTTCCACCAACGGTGTATCAGAGTCTCCTTTTTTCCACATCCTTGCCAAAACTTGTTATCTTTTTTTCTTTTTAAATGATAGCTGTCCTAACAGGTGTGAGGTGATATCTCATTGTAGCTTTTGATTTGCATTTCCCTGATGATTAGAGACGCTGAACACCTTTTTGTATATCTGTTGGCCATATGAATGTCTTCCTTGGAGAAATGACTATTCAGGTCCTTTGCTCATTTTTAAATTGGGTTATTTGTTTTTTCTGTTATTGAGTTATAGGATTTCTTATATATTTTAGATACTAACCCCTATTAAGTATATGGTTTGCAAATATTTTCTCCCATTCTGTAGATTACCTTTTCATTTTGTTAATGGAACATAACTATTTCTAAATAATGAACTTTATTGGTGTGGGTGCTGGAAATGAAATCATAAATAAATCACGGTTTCTCCCAGCCATGAAAAACTAGCTTTATTGAACACCTAAGATTATAAGCTTTTATCCAATGAGCAAGATTTGACAAGCTAAAGTGCAGTTGGTCGACATGTACAGGGCTTAAAAATAATTGGAGCCAACATTTAAAAATTAAAAGCTTTCACATTAAAAAAGTTCAAATTTGCAGTTCCTGTTGAGAAGTCAAAATATCTGTCCACACTGGGCCCACATTCTTGTATGGCAGTGGTTACCTAGAACTGAGGAGCAGCTACCCCTTTCAAAGGTACATGTGTGTTTTCCACTTCAACGGTCCCCCTCCATGTTTATTTAAAAAAATATGGGATATACATATATATATATATGAGTATGTGTACACACTTAATTACCATGTATTTACATATAAGCTTATCTATACCTTTACAAACATATACATTTATATGTTCATAGAAGAATTTCTGTTGGGATACACATTATAGAATACCATTATTATGTACTCCTCCCTCCCTGTTGTTGTACACCTACCTGCTTTACTCATTAATGTTGACTAGTTAGTCTCTGCCATCATTTAAGTCTTCAGTCTCTTTTCTAGATATTATGAAAACTATGTTACTGATAACAACCTCTTCAAAAATTGATACTTTGAAATCTGATCATCTGGGAACTGTTAATACAAGATTCTTATAGTAAACATACATCATCTAGATTATTCATGGAGATCTTTTCCTATTGCCTGATGCAGTGAATTATTGGCTGCTTTATTTTGTTCATTCATATCTTTTTAAATGGTCACTTGAATAAAGCTTCTACTCATGTTATTGGCCCACTTTGTACAACACTGTAGCTGAGCTTTATACTGTGACCTTTGTCTTACCCCATCTGACAAACTTGTGATGCGATGTACATATATGTAGTACTTATTTTTAATCTACATTTATGTTTGCTATCTGTATCAACATGTTGCTTGATAAATAGAGTCTGAAGCCCAGAGTTTTTTCCTCAGGTATGTAATATTTAATCCCTAAAAATGTTTTGTGCCACACAAGTAAAGAAGTCACAAAGTAAAAGTGCAAGTAAAGGGAAAGTGGTCACTGAATGATCAGAGAGACTGGTGTTGGAAGAGAAATATACTTATAAATAAGTTATACACATATATAGAGCTATGAGGAATATTAGTGGTTTGGAAGGTACAATGAACAACCCTCACACCTCTGAGTTTTGACCTATTGAGGAAAAGACCTAAAGAGAGAGATATGCAAATAGGATGACAATTACAGAAAACCTAAATGAAATTGCATAAGAATCCTATCAATTCTTATGGTCAGAATACTGAATTACTGAAGTGGAAGTGGTTATGAGGTGTTGTCCAATTTCATTCACAGTTAATTTAAGTAATGGTATTTATACCATCATAGTTATTATGCAAATCCTGGTGTTGTGGATCCAAGGCTAGCTAAGAGAAAACAAAATACTTGCCATATATGCTGAACCTCTCTTTGTCTGAGATGGACAGATTGTAGTTACTGTTTGAGATAATATGTATTTAACATTCTTGGACTGCTTTTAACATTTTTTCTAATTAAAAAAACTTTTTAAAATTTTGTACTATCTCTTATTTTGGTGTGGCTTTATTGTATGGCATGTTGGAACTGTTTTATACAAAGGGAAATACATATAGCTCTGTTTTATAAAGAGTTTGTAACAGTACGTGTTTACAAATTGCATACTTTGAGATGGACAGGTGAAAGACACTATATAAGTGCCAAGTATTATTATCTGTCTAAATCTAGCTGAGTGAACAAATCTTTTTAATGTCCATTTTAATGACGCAGTTGTTCCATATGGTGGACTTCAAATGCATAAAACAATCCAGAGTTAGTACGTTCCCTGGAGAGAACCAGATTGTCCAGGTGTGCCATTATTTTAAACGCAGGGTGGAATTAAGAGACACAGCTTTTCAAAATTCAAGCTCAAACAGCAACTCAGACCAAGTTAATTTCTCTCTTTATTGTTTCAGGCAACACAGGACTCTTCCACTAATGAAACAAAACTGAAAAGCAGGTTCTAATCATATTTATGGTATTTGGATCTGTATGGATTTTGATAAGAGGAAGTCTCCTGGAGCTAAGCTACTGAGATTGAATTATTTGCATAAGCTTGGTTAAGTTTGATAAGACTCAGGTTGGGCTTATTTCTGGGCAATGCTGATTCCATGAAGATGGTTCTTCAGGGAAGTCTTCGGTGGTATCTTTTAGGTCTTGATAACTTTTGTTCATGGTGGTTCAAAATACCTTCTGGTCTTTAGCCGGGCAGATGGAATAACTAGACACAGGCAGTGAAGTCCATCAACCTTTGAAAATCATGGTACATTCATAACGTAGATTTGGTTTTAAGAATGGCCTGATTTTTATTGAGACTGTTTCCTTTTTCTTCTCTTGCATCTATTGTTGAAATGGATCTCTTTAGTTCTGACGGTTGTAACATTCTTCTTGCCAAGTAACTCAGGTGTCATATGTGGCGTCTTGGGGAGCTGGCTAGTCCTGTGACCATGAAGGACTGGACGACAAAGCCTGAGCAGGAGAGTGAAACCAAAAGTCTTGCTTTTTGTTGTGTGGGTGGAAGAGTCTGATTAGCTTGGTGCTGATGTCTTAACTGTTCCACCGCTTAAGACATAGTCATTATGTGGTCGAAACGGACCATGCTGACACCAGATCACATGCACAGGCCATATTTTCCACCTTAGTCAGCAAATGAATGCTTTGAGTGCAAAGAAGACTGGAAGAGAGGTCAGACCTTGAAATATGATTCAATTGCCCTTGTTCTATAGCTAGAAAAAATAGTCTTTGAGTTGCCTTACTTGTAATAACTTCTTACAATATACAGTTTACAAAGGGTCAGGTGTCTCAAGCCAATCTAATGCTTCAGCCACCATCCCATGTTGTAAGTCTTTCTAAGAAGATTGTAAACCATATCTGATCCCCAATTTAAAGAACTATGGTGTCTCAGATGCAAAGGATAACTCCCAGAATAATGATAATTATGCAATGGGTGATGATGATGACAGTGATTGCTAAAATTTACTGAGCACTTACAATGTGAAAGACACAAGCTTAACTAACACGCCCTTAACTCTTGAACTCACTGAATTTGTACAACACCCCACTTAAGCTTGTACTACATTATCCCTATTTCACAGATAGGAACCCTGAGCACAGAAAGTTGGTCATGTTGTCCAGCTAATATGTGTTGGGTCCAGAATTCGAATCATGGAGTCTAACTCCATAACCCATCAAAAGCCCCTAAACAACTTATATTGGAGTTGCCAAAAAAAGATGGATCCCTAGAATTGGTGGGCTTACCAACAGAAGAACTTTTTCTGACATAACTTTGAAATAAAATAAGGGAAATGGGGCAGGGGAAATTGACAAAGGTGATGACACAAGTCCTCTTAACTAGTTTGTTACAGAAGGGGAAGGGAGGACTCGTTAGTCCTAAGAGCTCCACCTGAACAATGCTGCTTTCAGTCCAAATTATTGCTGAATGAAGGGGAGGGACAGAGTGGCTAGGTGATCAAAGGCCTTTCAGAGAAGGATGTGAAATGACAGCCGTGGGCTCTTCCCTGTCTCCAGAAGTTCACTGCACTGCATTTAATAATTGCTTCCCGTTATTGCCTGGCTGTCCTTTCCAAATAAATCTACCTGATTGGGATGGATTTGGAGTGGGAATATCTGTTCCAGCCTATTAGCCAGCACCTTTCTTGAGATTTCCCTGTCTACATTTATTAAGAAGATTGGGTGATAATTTCGGCTGGGTTCTGGTTCCCCTCCTGGTTTTAGAATTACAATAATGAGTACTGATTTTAGGCCTGAAAGTCAGCATTTTGTTTTCACGTCATCCTTGTCCCTTAGTAGCAGAGGCAGAAGCACCTTGCTTTGGGTGTGAAACCAGACAATCAAAACATCAGGGTTTTTGGTGTTTCTGAGAGTAGGAGATTTCAGGGGCAGATTTTCTTCTTTTTGCTTTTATTTTGCTCTCTGAAAGTGACTGTATATCTAGCTATGCTGGAAGCTTCCATCATTATCAAGCAGACCCTTTAGAAATAAACCACTGGAGTCAAAGGATGGGGCACCCTATTCCTTAGGATAATTTAGAAAAGGCCCTCTCTTCCTTCTAGAGAATTGAATCTTCACAGTTCCCAATACTCTAATAGTTACAGAAATGTTTCTGGGTCTCCTCAGTTCTGAACCCATCCCAGTGCATGACCCCGCCTCTAGAAAAGCAGTGACTCTTTTAGGAGTCACTGTCCCCAATATTATTGATGGTATTGTTGTTGAGCTCATACTGCAGGCTAGGCACTATTCAAAGCACTTCATCTGCAGTAATAATTCAGTATTCACAATGACTTTGTAAGTAGGTATTATTATTGGCCACACCCATTTAGCAGGATTGGAAATTGAGACTTCAAAAGACTGAATACTAATGTAAGGTCATGTAGCAAGTAAACTGGGACTCTAGCACAGAACCTCCAGACACCCATGTTAGTGCTCTACCTATTCTCCCCTTTCATCTTTTGGCTCTGAATGGTCAAGGGACACCTCAGCTGTCAGTGAAATGTCACCAACACAGAAGACAGAGCAGAACAAGATGGAGATAAAGAGTGCGGAAAAGAGCAATGATATGGATTCATGGCCATGGCAATCTAGGGGAGATTTTTGGAATGCAGAAGATAATTCAACCACACTAGCCATTAGATTAAGCTTGAAATAATAAAACATAACATTTTCTGAGGCAGCAGCAAAGAGACCCAGCTCTTGAGGGATAGCAATTAGAAGCTAGGTTTTTTTCTACCCATCTCACTTAATCCTCACAAACTCTCATTCCCATTTTACTGATGGAGAAATTGGGCTGAAGTAGGTGTTTGCCAGTTTGCAAAGTTAGGAAGTAGCAGGGCGGATGCATTAACCAAGGTCAGGGTGTTCACATGAAACAGCCCACAAGGAGGAAAGTGGAGTTTGACCAGCACATTATTTTGAGAAATGTTTCTATATAATGGAAATGATTTAAAGTACCAGCATGAGATCTGTTTCTGTCTTTGTGTCTCTGTCTTTGTCTCTGTCTTTCTCCCCTACACACACACACACACACACACACACCTGGCCCTAGTGCATCTCAAAAGGAAAAACCTAAACAATGAGACGTTTTAAGGAGGAAAACAATGTAGTATTACTGCATTACTTTTCAACTCCTGTAATTCCTGAGAGCATATCTGGAAAAGTGAGGGGGTTTCAGTGAGAGAAGTTAATATGCTTTATCTAAAACAACCTTTGGCGATTTGACTGTAACTTTGATAGTGGAATTCTACTTTTTGATTCTTTAAATATGTAGAATTATCAGTGGTATGTACCTAATCCTACATAATGTAAAAGTCATATTTAATTAAATTAATGTAACTGAAATAGTTCAGTTGGCTTAACTTGTTCATTTTCTCTAACTAAATATCAGCTTACACTAAAAATTTTATTAATCACAGTAATGAGAATTTTTATATTAAATATATATATTACATTTAGTTTAAACGTTAATAGTCTACATTATTTTAATAAATTGTGCTAAGGGAGTATATATGGAATAAGTCTCTCATGCAGATTTTATTGGTTGCTGCATAGTTAATAGACACTAATGTGATCAGAGCCTGGATGTGATCATAAGATCAGTAGTTAAAATGATTGAAATATAAATTAGGAGCTGGAATAATTGTTTGTTAGAAGCTCAGATAATAACTGTTTGGTAATGCTCGGAGGGTCGAAGAAATAAAACATTCAAATGTGCAGCAGTAGCAGGCAAGAGAAACACTTGGAGGCAGACAAAGGCACTGGATGTTTTTCTGCTAATTCTCTCTCTCTCTCTCTCTCTCTCTCTCTCTCTCTTTCTCTCCCTCTCTGTCTCTCTCTCCATGGAGGCCTGACATGCACCTGCCCCCTCACGCATTTTGCCCCCTGTTGGTTTCTCAACTGAGAAGGCTGAGCCTTCTACTCAGCAACCAGACCTGCTGCTTTCTTTCAGTCTCCTTTGCTTTCTCTACTTAGAGTCAGCAAGTCTTACTGATGCTGATGCTGACAAACCATCTTCCTGCCATTTTGCCATTAAGATGCCTGATTCTTTGAAAATGGGTAGAAAAACCAAACTTAGTTTTTGTGGGCTGGGATGCTCTTATTTTTCTATGGCAGAGGTCAATAGACTCTTCTGTAAATGTCTAGATAATAAATATTTTAAGCTTTTTGGACCATATAATCCTTACTGGAACTTCTCAACGCTGCCCTTACAGGAACAGAAAGCAGCCATTAGATAATACTAAGCAAATGGACATAGCTATATGCCAATAAAAATTTACAAAAACAGCCAAATTTGGCCCACTGGCCATAGTTTGCTGTCTCTTGTTCTATTTTGCCAAATGTTCTCCTGACCCAAGACACATTTAACTTCTCCTACCAGGAGATTCTCAGTTGAAATACCTTTGTCAACAACGAGGCTGTAACGAACTTCTTATACTTGTTTGTGTTCCGTGCAATCCTGACAAGGTAGAATTGGTGATTGCTAATAAAATAGAAGCAATCTACACTCCATGACCCAGTAGCCCAGAGGTTAATTAAAAAAGAGTGTGGTCGTATTTAAGAGACTTAATCAACTTTTCTGTCTCACGCTATGAGGACTTTCTCCAGACAGGATTTGATGGTGACCAGATCTCATCCTGCAAACAGAGTTTTTGGGTAATTTTGATAGTGAATTTCCCCTTCTTATTTGCAATTTTTTCTCCCAAATTCTTGGTAGAGTTACTGAAAACCATTTTCTTTCTTTCAGAGCCTTTGTCTACTATCTCTCCTCTCCATTCCGATTAATTCACCTGCCTTCTTCACCTTTTGGAATATTTTCCTTTAATTATTTATCTTGATGGTTTGACTTGGAAAGTTCAGGTTTCTTTTCCATAGAGGGTATTTGGTGTTTTTGAGCAATATGCCCTCTCAATCTCCTTAATAAATTCCTTAAGGAAGTTGGGGATTTTTGACAGCAATTTTTGAATAAAGGGCCCTCGATTTCCTTTTCTTCCACTCCCCCAGAAACCGTATAATTCTAACATTGTTTTCTCTTAATCTTTTCTACAGGTCAACTGTTTCAACTTTTGACTTCAATTATTCACTTTCAATGTTTATGTATGTTAAATTCATTAATTTCTATTAAATTTCCTTAATTTACCTACTATGGGCAAAGCACTGTGAAAGACAATGTTGATGGAGACAAACACACTTAAAATAACCCCTACCCACGAGACACTAATCATTAACTTAAAATACAGGATTGCATGTAATAAGCACTATGTGAGTGGCACCAAAGAAGTTAGTGAATGTGTAAAGGATGTAAAGGCCATTGTTCTGTGGGGCTAGAACATAATAGTGGACATTGGTTTGTTTTTGTGTAGAGTATCTGCACTGCTTTTGTGTAACCCCAGTTTGTTTTGGGATTACCATGCCTCTTTATTCTCAGCCAATGTGCCAATTGACTTTATTCCCCAGGGCTCACGTGCCAGGCTAAGGCTGACAGTCCACTCACCTGGCTGGAGTTGGGTTTGCCAATAAATGTAATGTGTGTGTGTGCGTGTGTGTGTGCGTGTGTGTATGTGTGTGTGTGCATGCGTGTGTGTATGTGTGTGTGCGTGTACCCATTCCAGAAGCAATTTCTCTCTTCTGTTGGACTGGATTTTTTGACAAAGGGAGTTTGAAGATGCTATAGGCCACTATGTAAGTCCTCAAATGTAGAGAGCCCAGAGTAGCCAGGCAGAGAGCTGGACCCTGCTGACATCATTTGGGGTCAACATCAACCTGGAACTGAAGTTGAACTGGACTCCTGAGCTACCTGAACCCTATATTTTTTTAGCGTAAGACAGTTTATGTTGGGTTTTCTGCCACTTGGAACAGAGATATTGATAGAGTACATGATAATGGAACTTGAACTTGAAAGATGGTAGAATCTTTATAGGTAAAGATGAGTCATAGTTTTGAACCCTTTTTGTTTACACACAAATTTCTGTATTTGAGAGTGTTGAATATAGTTTTCCATTTGGGGCAAAATACCAATTCAAAGGTTGCTAGTGTTGGAAGTATTCACTGTATTCATCACATTGCCCACAGATGCTTAAACCATTCTAGGAATCCAAAATAATCAAAACTGGAAAGGGCATTTCCGAGCACTTTAACACACTTCTTTATGTAACCCACTCATTTCCCCCGGTAACATTTCCACCCACAATCTACGTTACACTTCGAGGTCTTTATAGATGGCTTACTTTTTCACCTGGTGTTTCTAGTCTTCCAATCCCATGAGATTTCTTCGCAGAAAATTGCTATTTTTACCCCCCGCCATGAATGTATGGGAGGAGGAAATAAAATGAGTATTTTTGGAAATCCACCATGTGTAGAGATTTATATATATATTTTTAGATTTTTTTATTGTTATGTTAATCACCATATATTACATCATTTGTTTTGGTGTACTGTTCCATGATTCATTGTTTGTTCATAACACCCAGTGCTCCATGCAGAATGTGCCCTCCTCAATACCTATCACCAGGCTGACCCATCCCCCCACCCTCCTCCCCTCCAGAAACCTCAGTTTGTTTTTCAGAGTCCATCATCTCTCCTGGTTCGTCTCCCCCTCTGACTTACTCCCCTTCATTCTTCCTCTCCTGCTATCTTCTTCTTTTTCTTTTTTCTTAAAATATGTTGCGTTATTTGTTTCAGAAGTACAGATCTGTGATTCAACAGTCTTACACAATTCACAGCGCTCACCATAGTACATATCTTCCCCAATGTCCATCACCCAGCCACCCCATCCCTCCCACCCCCGACCATCTCATTTAATATTTGCTGTGACTCTAAAGGAAATTACTATTACTCTCTTTAAAGGCGAGAAAAGAAAGGCTTGAAGGGCTTATTTAATTTATCAAGTTTGCATAACTAATACAGAGAAGCATCAGGATTCGAACCCACGTCCCTCTGACTCCAAAGCCGCTGCTGATTCCCCTACATTGCATTGTTGTCATTTTCTACATAATCCCAGATGACAAGCCAACCATACCCCATTTTCATCTTCTACCTGCTGACCAAAGTAGAGGAGCTGGCAAGAGCCCAAGCAAGGATTTCTCTGGTTTGACCTCTCTGATGCTCCTCAAGGAACTAGGCCATTATTTTGGACCAATGTCAGGGCCATTGTTGTGCCTTGGGGCAGCTATTTTTTTGTCTATTGTGATTGGTGGAGGTGGCTTAAGGCTCTCAACAAGGCGTAGTAGCTGAGAGGGTAGTGTTGTGGCTTTGGCTGCAGTGAGTCTCTGTAGCTTCTGTTGTTAATGGCCACAGCTGTTGGGGAGGGCTGAGGGAGGGCTCGGGTGCTTGTCACCTCTTCAAGCACTTCCGGGCCCTTCACAGCTGGACAGCCCAGATTCTATCAACACTCTGCAGAGTGCTATTCACAGCTGGATCTCTACTCAGCTCTGACACTGTACAGCTTTTTCAAATAACAGCACTTTCAAAGAACATGTTCAAAGTCAGCACTTCTACCCTCCCCTTTGACTCCAGCTTTATTTGACGTACTGTCCCTTAACTAGCAAACCTAAGGGGACCCACTGCACCTGCTCAGCAGGGCCAAATGGAGTTACCTAGGGAAGTTGGCAATTGCCCCTTATCCTTCCAATTTCATTAATCATACACACCAAACTCTGAAATCAGCCCTGAATGTCCCGTCATCTGCTAGGAGAGACACATAAACTAAATTTTGGTGATTAACAACAGCCTGGCCTTGGAGTGGATTTGAATACTGGTGCCAGCACTTAATAACTATGTTATTATTAGAGGTGTCTGAAGCTCTTAAGTCTCAGGTACAAAATGGGGATAGATCGTACTTCGGAGGGTCTTTGTGATGATTAAATAAAAAGAGGATTATAAAGGAGCTTGGCTCACAGTATGTATTAGCATGTAGTAGCTATTTTTACTGAGTGTTCTTGGTTCCTCTATTACTTTTCTGTTTTCAGTTAACATCTATTTCTTTGGTGAATGAAAAGACAAATTATCTTACAACTTCCATAGTAGATCTTAATATTTTGCACTTCAACTTTCCAGATGTGCAGGAGAAAGTATTTCTAATCCTCTAGGATAATCTTAAAAATATCTCTGAATTTTGTTATTGAAATCAAACAACTTTGCCCTGAGCGACAACTATGTCATGTCATATTGCAGCATATCCCTGGAAGGAGCAAAGCACGTTACCCTGGAGAGTGGCTCCTGCTAAGATGGGTGAGTTTCAGGGCCAATGCTTAAGCCTTTTCCCTCTTGTTATATAAAGCCCATGGTCTTCAAATAAAATCTTAAAAAAATAAAAATAAAAAAATTAAAATAAAAGGGGCGCCTGGGTGGCTCAGTTGGTTGGGCGACTGCCTTCGGCTCAGGTCATGATCCTGGAGTCCAGGGATCGAGTCCCGCATCGGGCTCCCTGCTCGGCAGGGAGTCTGCTTCTCTCTCTGACCCTCCCCCCTCTCATGTGCTCTCTCTCTCATTCTCTCTCTCAAATAAATAAATAAAATCTTAAAAAAAAAATAAAAATAAAAAAAATTAAAGCCCATGGTCTTCAAATGGGATATCAAGCTCCATTTGCTCTATAGGCAGAGAGATACTTTCAGGATGATACATTTGGAAAAATTTGGGTTCTGCTATCATGAGTTTTCTGAAGGATTTTCTGTGGTGCAGTATTTGTAAAACCAAAAGTCTGGGGTCTGTATCATCCATATTGCCAAAGAGAAGGAATCTTAAGTCAATGATCTCAGCTTTGATAGGAGCAGGACAGGCATGGCATAAAAGGAAGGGAAGGGACTGGCAGGATTCCCTGGGATCCTGGAGATTCTATTCTCCTCCTCTCTCTTGGGCCTGATTTTAAGCTTACCATCTTTGGATTGATAGAGAACTATATCACCTGAAGCACTCTGCAAGAATCAAACCCCTTCCTGGAAGGCAGAAGGCATCTCAGCTCACATTCTTTACCTTGGCACCAGGTGATTTTTGGCAGTCAAATGCCAGGCTTAGCAGCACATTGTGGTTCTGAAGACACTTTGGGGTGGTTTGCCGTTGAGTAACAGTTGAACTATTGCTAGTGCTTTTAGAACACAAGAATTGGGGCAGAGAAAGAGCACATTGATTGATCCCATGCTGAAAATGTGATGAATAAGTTGAATGAAAGAGAGGATCACTTAATGGGTTCAACTCTGCTGCAGATACTGTAAGGCTGGAAAGAACTATAAAGCTCAATTTCTGTCCTTAAGGAACCAGTATTTTTGTTGGCAAGGCAAGAGTAAGGCACATGAAGCAACAGGCTAGATGAGGGAGTGTGTGATTAAGTGACAACCGAATAGTACAGACAGAAAGTGCTCTTGGGGCCTGGCCTTGGGAGAGATGGTGGAGACAGCCAAGTGTTGACAGGTTTGCAGTAATCTGATGTTTCTGTGAGATGTTTGCCCAGGGTTAGAGATGCAGTTGTGACTGCGAATGTGGCAATTCCAAAAATCACATCTCAGTGATTGTTTCATCTTCTCAAGTCCCAGATCCCTGTTGATTGAGGAAATCACATTAGAAACTTTTCACGGTCACAGGATAGTAGTTTGCACTTTCTAAGAAGCCATGTAGCTAAGAGTTTCAACAGTTTTCAAGGTCTGGTAGACTTGTAAATTTCTAAATGTATGAGATCAGGGTTGCCTTACTTCCACTCACTGACCACGTGACCTTGAGCTTGTAAACCTGCTAAGCTTTCTTTCTCTGCTGAATGAGAACGATAATACTATCCTCACAGAGTTGTTATGAGGATCACAGGAAGATAATGTATACAAAGTGCTTGGTACATGGAAGGGGTTTTAGTACAGACAGGTTTATCATGGTTACTGGTGGGGCTGGAAGGAAACACCTTTGAAATGAATATAAAATCAGAGAATGTGGGGCCTGCAAGGGATCGGAGTGGTTCTTTGGGTCAACTCCTTGTTTTATAGATAAGGAATGGAGGCTGAGATAAACTAAGTTATTTGCACAACAACACACCAGCAGTGAGAGTTGGGTAAGGCACCATGTCTCCTGACTGGCTGGCATTCCATTGCATTTCTCTATCATATGGCCTCCTATGCTAGATTGGTATAATAAGCCATTGAGTTCAGGAACTCCTTCTTCCTATCTGTCTCTTTCTTTCACTGTCTTCCTCCGATGCTATCAGTAACTACTTTGTGTTAGGCGTTGTGGGGGATTTAAAAGTAAACAAGATGCAGTCCTTGCTCTCAAGGAATTGGTACCTTAGATGACTCAGCTACCTTTAAGGTTTTCAGATTCACCAGGGGTAAATGGAGAAATGGTTGACATAGCATTAAGGGTAAATTAGGCACAGGGAGGAAGTCATGCCAGTGGAGTGGTTCCAGCAGATTGGGTTGACATACTTGGACTTAACCTTGAGCAAGTTACTGAAACTTCCCATCTGTGTATAAGAAGGATATAATAAAAATATCTACTTTCTAGGGTTGTGCAGATAAATGAGAATGTAGTACAGTGCTTGGCACATCAGAAGCATTCAGTCAATGACAGCTGTATTTATAAGAAAGGCACCAGTGGCATTGTGTATAGGAGAGAATAGAATAGTAAAAATAGAATCACAGAATCATAATAAAAGATATCTGATGCTAAGTAGTGATTCTATTCCAATCCTGGAAGTAAAGTTCTTGCACAACAGTGACCTTTTTGTTTTTTAGGAGTGGGTCCTATGGTATTACACTAGACAGGAAACTCAGAGTCACTAAAGCTTTTTCCAGAGAATGAACTTGGCCCCCCTCCACCATGTTTAACATCACAGAGTGATGTGGCTCAACAAATATGAGAACATTAAATTTTCCTGGGAAGTCAAAAGTAGTGAATCTGGAATTTTTTTTAAAGTATTTTTTGCCAGATTTTTATTTCTCAAACCAGTTTCTGATTAGCAGCTTCATCTAGGCATATGAGCTCCCCTTGTTCCTTACAGTTCTATTTTAGATCCGTTTTTCATCAGCTCTATTATTACACATTCTTTTCAAGACTCACTCGCAATGTAATAATACCTACTATTTCCTTTATAGTGATTTATGACTTTATTAAAGCTCTTAGATTTCTGTTCAGATTTCTAATCTGTTGACTTGGGTCATTTTGTATAATTTAATTATTGTCAGAGGTTTTGCTAAAGGTAGGGACACCTACATTTAATTAATGCACTGTTTGCATACTTCACATCATAAATAATGATGCCCAATAAATTACATCTTAATACTAATCCTGTAGTAGTCCTCACCAAAACTCCTTGCATTTAAATCCCTGCCATGGATCAAATCATCGTCAATGGTACTTGACATCTAAATTTTTCCCAAGAACCTTTCTGACCACTATGAAGATTCTTCCCTTCTACTCGTGTATATTATAGTTATACCCAGAGCTTTTAGAAGTTGACCAGTAAAGATGAGGAATGGCACAATTTGATTTTTTTTCTCTGTGATTTCCTTTTCCGGATATATAAATACCAAGAATCCAGGTGGTTAGGAGCCAGTTCATCTTTTTCTAGCCACTTAATTACAAATCTACATAAAGATCACTGTGGCTTATGGTGGAATTGATGGGCTACCATCTAGAATACATCTCCTTCAGCCTGTACAAATCAAAGTCACCACTTTAAGAAAGTATTTCAATTTTACTTTCATCAAAGAGTTAAAAAGCCAAAGCCTTTTAGCATCTCGTTTCACTTACACACATAGCCCATTATAACCTGCATAAACAAGGATGACAAGTTGAGATTAATGAGAGTCCCCAAGTGACAGAACAATTTAATTGTCAGAAATCATAGGAGCTGAACTTTACCAGTGTATTTATACAAGACAACCATACTCTAAAAACTTCCCTAATTGATTATGACCAATAAGTAATAACTTGGAAAGCAGTTTTCTGGTATACAAATAACAAATGACTCATAATAGTTAATTGAGGTATTAAGATGCATAAGGGAAGAATATTAGATTGACTAGATAAATGATTCATAATGTAACGCAAATAATTGGAGGGTTCATACTCCTAAGTAGGATATAGCTCATAAGCAATGCTGAAAGTACATCAAATAAAGAATTGTGTTGCTAAATGAACTCCCAGTTAATTGGGTATCATAACTACATTGCCTCCAGGCTCCATTGGACCCTTGCTTTCAGGCAAAGCAGCCTTCTATAGATCCTTCTAAGGATCAGAAGGTGGGATCGTGGGTAGGGCAGCCAGACACATGCAGAAAGTGGACTGCATTCTGGCTGAGCACATAGTATAGTGCCTGGTCCTGTCTTTCAAGGCTGTCTTTGACTGGCCGTGGGCCCAGCTTTGGGGATCTAGGGCACCTGATCTGAAGTCTCTCTCAGCAACCTCCATGTTGATCTTACTTGCAGATGGTGGCAGCTGCTTATGTAATGAAACTTTTGAGGACCCTTTGCACTCTGTGTGGGCTCGATTGTTCTCCATCTCAAATCCCAGCAAGTTGAGTAGTTTGATCAAAGTCAAGAGCAGAAGTAAGTGACTACACCTAAGTGTTCCAACATCAGGTTATGTTGTCTGTAGTCTCTGTCTGATATAATTAAGAATAGTCTCTGAAAAATGTAGCTTAAGAGCACAGTTTTCTTTTTAGTCATTGTCTATTTTGTCTTTATTTGCCGCCTGCAGGTTTTAGTGAGTGTTGAATAGTACTTACACATTAGAGCCGTACTAGAATTTCTTGTTGGGAATTTCATACAAAATCTCGCACTCTCAGTGCACTTTGATTGACTTTAATTTCTGATTGCACAAAGGTTCCAAATATTCCAAGCCCATTTTAAACTTCTTTCTGAGCAGGGGCGCCTGGATGGCTCAGTCGGTTAAGCGTCTGCCTTCAGCTCAGGTCATGATCCCAGAGTCCCATGATGGAGTCCCATATTGGGCTCCCTGCTCAGCGGGGAGTCTGCTTGTCCCTCTGCCCTTCACCCCACTTGTGCTCACTCGTTCTCTCTCTCAAATAAATAAATTTTAAAAATCTTTAAAAACAAAACAAAACCAAAAAACTTATTTCTGAACATCTTTTAAAAATCCTGTTCTGCTGATGGTATGTGGATGGCACTTAACTTCTCTAATAGCAAACTGGGTACCCCTTTGGTTTCATCTTAGTTTAATTTTAAAATAATAACATCTTTCATTGAGTTGAGTGAGAGATAAGCAGTGTTAGTTAAGAAACTAACTACAACATGTGTGCCTTACATCTCACCAAACTTTCAGAAGTAGAAGATATTTTTGTTTTGCAAATGAGAAACCTCAACTTGAAGGAGATGCAGTGACAAAGTGTGTTTCACACCCTTCTCCCCTTGGTATCCTTTATTCCAAATTATGATGAACACATTTTTCTGGCACAGAAGTAGATACTTAATAAATGCCAGTAGAATCTAATTCTGCAAATGCCTGATTTCAGCTTTAGGATTAATGGATAAATAAGTTTAGACAGAGCAACACTGTTCTATCCTTCCAACTAGAAAACCAACGCCTGATGGTGGTTTGGTGGCATTATTGATAATAAGAGACCATAGTTATATACATACATATCTTAACTGTCCAAGGAAACCTTTATGGAATACAGTTTCTGAATTTAGAATCATAGTCGGTCACAGCTCTCTTCTGGGCAAATCCCTGCAATAACTTCTAGTGCCTCTTGGGGCCAAGAGCCACAGTCTTTACAGGAACCTGCTGTTCTTGAACTCTAGGCTCTTCCTCACATATCTGCATAGCTCACTCCCTCATCTAGAAGTCTTTGCTCAAGTATCTGTCACCTTTTCAATGAGGGTTACTCTGCCTGCTGTATTTAAGAGGGCAGCCGGTGCTGGCCCCCAACTCCCAAACTCTTGATCCCCTCAGTCTATTCAATGTTCTCTATCTTCCCTAGCATTTAACATGCTTTCACTTATAGGGAAACTTTCTCATTTATTGTTTTCATTGTTCATTGAGTTTCTCTCACCATGAAAATGTAAGCCCCAGGAGGGCATGGATTAATGTCTCATTTACTGATACATCCCAAGTGCCTAGAGGAATGTCTGTTCAGTAAGGGCTGAATGAATGCATGGTTTAAAATAACTGTTTGTTGAATGAATATAGAGTAATCTACTTTTTCCTTAAATAATTTCACCTTTTGACTATTCTCATTATCTTGGAATTTATAATGATCAGTCCTAGATCTGCACAGATTTTCAAAACTTCCTCATTTTGTTAGGTGTCCTGCTTTTTAAATTTCGCCTAAAGCTGTAAAACCATAAATATACCATTTGGTTATTTTTAAGTACAGTAAAACAAATACTAAAGACTTGACTTCTAATTTTTAGTAGCAACTAGATCTAAGGAGAACATGCTGCCATCTTGGTCCGTCCAACCTCTTTCATCTCTTTCAGATAAGGCAATCAAAGCACTCAGGCAGTGAGTAGTAACCTCAAGGGTGCTTTGCTGGTGAGTGGTTGGGATTTGGAGGAGAGACTTGAATGTTGATGGTTGGCATCTCAGAATATTCTTGTTGGACTCTTGTTATTACTGCCCCTCCAGACTGGTGTGTGCATTATGCATGTCATTATCCTGAGTGACCAGAGGTAAGTTGATTCTTTAAATCTCATAAACGTCCTTCCTCCCTCTTCTCTTCTTACATCATCTTCAAGACAAAAGCTTAGGTCAAGTGAACCGCATGGTGGTGAAAGCCCTTGCTGTAGCAATCCAGCTCAAGTCTGGCCCTTTTGCTTGAGAAGGCCAGAGCAGTTCTTTTTGACTGCTTCTTCTAGGCATGCTTGCAAAATAACCAGAGAGCATTCCCCTAGCCTCCATCTATGATTTCACTGGGAAACTATGCATAAGATACTTTGGAAATAAATATACACAAGAAATTACAACTCTGTTTGAATGACCCTCTACCTTGGAATGTCTAGAACTGTGAGAATTATAAGGCCAAGAAATATGTCCAGGCCTGCTTGCTTGAAAAGTTACTATTCCTTATATGGAATCTGAACAGACAGGGAGCTGAAGTTATATAAACTAAATGTAGATTTTTTTTTTTTTCCCAGCCACTTATGTGCCTCATCCTTGACCTATTTCATTTATAGGTTCCTTTAAGATATTATGTCTTGAAAGTTCATTGCCTTCTTGATGGTCTTCCAACACCGATTTTCAAAAACAGTCAGTGCTTTACATGGACTCTCTATCAGAAAGATCCAAGGATGGATGAACCCAGAAAGGGTCAGACCATGAGTGCACTGGTGCAATCAAATCAGTAAAATATGAGGCTTGCTGAAAATGTGGGGGCCTTGTTAGAGTGCCCCAGGTACAGTTTATTCATTACTGTTAGAAATTTTAAAATATAGACATCCAGAAATGTTTAGTCTGGTTTTTAGTAAGGAAGAAGGGCAAGTGGATTCAGTCAAGGACCCACAGCACAATAAATATTTCTTTTACTCTGTTTCCTTGAAAAAATGGAGAAAATAGAGCAACAAGCTGTTAACCTAAAGCTAAAAAATAGAAATTCTATTTTTTAATGAGGGTAATTATTTTATTATACCCAATGTAGAATGGGCACATTTTACAATTTTGGTTTGCACAGAATATTTTAATGTAAGCAATTCAGAATATTGACAGCATGTGTTTGAAAGTTATACTTTCATTAATCCTTACCAGCAGTTCTGAAGTCTCCCTGCGTTCAAATCCCAACTATATCAGCAACAGGATAGGCATCTTATCCTCTCTAAGCTGCAGTTTCTCATCTAAAAATGAGGATTAAAAATAGCACCTACCTTGTCGAATTGTTGTAAGAGTTTAATAAATTAAATCAACATAAATACAAAGCCTGATATGTACATAGTGTTTGGTAAGTAGACACAATTATTATTCTCACTAGCCATATATATTGATTGCCATACTTGATAATATTAGAATTTTTAAAAAGGGAAAGGTAGATTGTAGAAAGATTCCACACATATTGAAACTGGCCCCCTTAGATGAACCCACTGCCTTGTTATTCAAGGTCTCTTTTCCTTTTCTAGACTTAGGTCTACATTTCTGTACTAGTGGAGAAGAGGGACAGTTACCTAAATAAATCAAAGGAAGTGCTGATTTTTGCCTTATTATTGGAATTTTTCAGATGGAACCTTGCATTTCTTATATGCTTAGAGTCTGATCTTATACTTGTACTTCACTTAGTTGCAGATATGTAGAGACTGATCTGCAGATTGACCTAGAGATTTTTTTAAAAAGCTGTAATAGATGAAATATTGCTGTTTCTTCCTAAAGCTTAGATGTCAACATTCCCTCACACTGGAGGGAACACTCTCAAATTCCTTTTATGAAGCCAGCATTATCCTGATACCAAAACCAGAAATAACACTACTAGAAAAGAGAACTACAGGCCAATTACTTTAATGAATATAGGTGCAAAAATTCTCAACAAAATACTAGCAAGTCAAATTTAGCAGCATATTAAAAGGATCATTCACAATGGTCAAGGGGGATTTATCCCTGGGATGCAAGGATGGTTCGATATATCTAAGTCAATCAAAGTGATACATCAACAGAACAAAAGAAAAGAATCATATGATCATCTCAGTAGATGCAGAAAAAGCATTTGACAAAATTCAGCATCTATTCATAATAAACACTCTTTAACAAATTAGGCAGGGAAGGAACATATCTCCACATAATAAGGATATATATGATGAGCTGACAGCTACCATCATACTCAATGGTAAAAGGTTGACAGCTTTTCCCCTAAGATCAGAAACAAGACAAAGGCACCAACTCTTACACTCCTATTTCACACAGTACTTTAAGTCCTAGCTAGGGCAATCAGGCAAGAAAAAGAAATAAAACGTATCAGTATTGGAAAGTAAGAAGTAAAATTGTTTCTATTTGCAGATGACATAATTTTACATGTGAAAAATCCTAAAGATTCAACCAAAAAACTGTTAGATTGAATCAATGAATTCAGTAAAGTTTCAGGATACAAAATTACCATACAAAAATCAGTAGTGTTTCTATACACTAACAATGGATTTTCTGAAAAAAGAAAAGAAATTGATCCCATTTACAATAGCATCAAAAACATAAAATATTGAAGAATAAACTTAACCAAGGAGGAGAAAGTTTTCTACTCTGGAAACTATAAGACATTAATAAAAGACATTGAAGAAGGCACAAACAAGTGGGAAACTATCTCATATCCATGGATTGGAAGAATTAGTATTGTTAAAATGTCAATACTACGAAAAGCCATCTACAGATTCAATGCAATCCCTATCAAGATTCCAAGGGCACTTTTTACAGAAGCAGACAAAACACTTCTAAAATTTATATGAAATCACAAAAGACCCCAAATAGCCAAAGAAATCCCAAGAGAGAAGAACAAAGCAGGAGGCATCACACTCCCTGATTTCAAACTATATTATGAAACTATATAGTCATCAAAACAGCATGGTACTGTCATAAAAACAGACAAATAGACCAATAGAATGGAACTGAGAGACTAGAAATAAATCCACACATATATAGCCAACTAATAATTGACAAAGGAGTCAAGAATACTCAATGGAGAAAAGATGGTCTCTTCAATAAATGTTGCTGGGAAAATTGAATATTCACATGTAAAAGAATGAAAATGGAATCCTATCTACACCACTCAGAAATAATTAACTCAAAGTGTATTAAAGACTTAAATGTAAAACCTAAAACCATAAAACTCCCAGACAAAAACAGCAATTATACTCCTTGACATGAACCTTGGCAATGATCTTGGGATATGATACCTAAAGCAGAAGAAACAATATAAAAAACAAGTGGGACTACATCAAACTAAAAAGCTTCTGCCCAGCAAAAGAAACCATCAACAAAACGAAAAAACAACTTACAGAATGGGAAAAGTATTTGCAAACCATCTATCTGATAAGGGGTTAATATCCAAAACATATAAATGACTCCTACAATTCAATAGCCAAATAACTAGATAGCCCAATTTTAACAAAGGGCAAAGACCTCAGTAGACATTGCTCCAAAGAAGATATACAAAAAGCCAACAGGTACACGAGAGGAGATTCAGCATCACTCGTCACTGAGAAATGCAAATTAAAACCACAGTAAGATGTCACTTCACACCTATTACAATGGTCAGCCTCAAAAAGACAAGAGATAAGAAATGCTGGTAGGGGTGTGGAGAAAAGGGAACGCCTGTGCACTCTTGGTGTGACTGTAAATTGGTGCAGCCACTATGGGAAACAGTTGGAGGATCCCAGAGAACTACCATATGATCCAGTAATTCCACTTTTGGGAATATATCCAAAGGAAATGAAAACGCTAACCTGAAAAGATATCTGTACTCCCGTAGCCAAGATATGGAAACAACCTAAGTGTCCATTAATGGATAAATAGGTAAATAAATTGTCTTATACACACACTTATACATACACACAATGGAATGTTATTCAGCCGTAAAAAATGAGGAAATCCTATTTGTGATAACATGGATGGATCTTGAAGGCATTTGCTAAGAAGATAATTATGACAGAGAAAGATAAATACTGTACGATTCACTTAACGTGGAATCTAAAATAAAAACAGAAATGAGCTCATAGAAAAAAAGACAGACTTGTGGTTACCAGAAGTGGAAGTGGCAGGAGGAGGAATTGGAGAAGGGGGCCAAAATGCACAGACTTCCAGTTATAAGATAAATTAGCACTAGGATGTAACGTACAACGTGATGACTATAGCAAACAGTGCTGTAGGACATAGAGGAAGTCGTTAAGAGAGTAAATCCTAAGCGTTCTCATCACAAAGAGAATTTTTTTTTCTTTTTCTCTTTCTTTTCTTTTCTTTGTGCCTATATGAGATGATGGATGTTAGCTCAACCCACTGCGGTAATCATTTCACAATCCATGTGAATCAAACCTCCATGCTGTACTCCTTCAATTTCTACCGGGACGTACGTCAATTATTTCTCAATAAAACTGGAAAAAACTCCTCACACCGCATTCTCTCCAGAGCAGGCTCCTTCGTGTGCTAGAGGACCCAACAGCAGACTTTGTTTAGGTACCTTGGAAGCAAGTGGAGGCTTTCCCACTCCAGTAAATGAGAAAAGCTCAGCTTGGAGGAACATATAATTTTGAAACAAGTAAATCTAGAAAGAAGGTATTTTGGCTCTGGCATACGTATCAAGTCTGTGGTTTAAGCTTAGTGTTTTTCTTTGACGTGCATGGCAGGAGGTGGGGGTCATGTCATCAGCTTTTCCCTGATTAGTGTCTCTCCAGGTCTGAATCTAGCACCAGTCTTCTAGATAACTGGAATACTTTTACAGCCACTTAGCTATTTTGTCACCAAAATAAATATATATTTTGCACTTAGGGAAGACTAAAGTAAGGAATCCCAAATTGGCTTAGAAGCTCGGTGATGGAAACAGAATGAGTACTAAATATTTTTATTTCATTTGAAAATGCCATTTGTTGTTAGAGGCTTTGATATAATTCAGGCTCTGGGTAACTTTGATTTTGGTAAACCTGATTTTCTACTTTTTTAAATCTCCAATCACTAAGCATCTGGTTTTTGCTCTTTAAAGAAGCTAATACTCCGACAGTACTTAATATTTTCCATTTTCAGCAAAGCCAGCTTTAAATATTTCCTAGTGCTAATGCATGATTTGTCTAAGCATTTTAGCTAAATCTAATCTTTCATTTCTGCTGGTTCGCATCTCTATTTTCAGATGATTAATTTGCTGACTTTCTGCAAAGTTCAGTTTTGTTACATGTCTGATCAAGCTTAACAATAATTTCCTATATTATATTAGCCAAAGTAATGTTTGTTTATGAGCTTAGAGTCATATTTATTAACATCCATGATTAACTGAAAATTGCCCCATGTGGTATCTCAATCCACAAATGTGTTTTGATTAGAGAAGGGACAATTATTCCATTTGCATTTGATTCTAACACAAATGGTATAATTTTCAGCTCTCTTAGTCAAACAGATAGGAGTGGAGAAAAGAAAAGGTAAGGCCTCTGAAAGACTGCCCACGTGGCTGCCGCTTTCTGATCATTTAGCCCCTAATGTAATTCTTTTCTTTGTAGCACATTTCTATAAAATAGTTTTTAGTACGGATAATTACCTTAATTGTTCATATAGTCTCCAAAGTATCACTGGGACATTATCTGCTATGCCACTTGAAACTGATCATTGTGTACTTTCTAACATATGTCATCCTCTTTAGGATTGGATGTCTGACTCTTCAGATTTAATACTTGACGTATATTCTGTGTGTAGGAATCTGGTAAATAAAAAAATATATATTTTGAAAAGATGATTTATGTTCTCTTTAATTCTGACCACTTTCTCCAAAGCTTTTGTGACCTGATATAAATCTCCAAGTCTGCTTTTTTTTATCTGGTAGAACAGAATTCAGCTTTTCACAGATTGCTTGGACTATCATGCTCAAGAGTCTGATGCTGCTGGAAACTGGAATCTGCTTCTTTGAACGATCAGGGGCTCAGGGTGGTCTTTGGGAGCTCTGAAGTTCCAGCATAGGGTCTAATGGGGGCCTAAAGGCAGCCTCCCCACACCTCCTGACATGGGAGTCACCCTCACAGGAACTCCTAGGAGACTCAAGTCGCTTTTTGCTGGAGATAAAAACCACCCTTTAGGGCCAAAACTCTTGGTTCTTCCAGGCAGACAGGGCCAGTGTGGAGGAGGGTGGGTAGCGGGTGTCACTCTTTCCTTTGCAGCTCAGAAAAACTGATATAAAGTGACTTGACTTTTGTTGTCTTCCCTGGGCTGAGAGCTATACGGACCCAAGTTTTGGTCCGATAATCTTTCAAAGCTGGACTGAACAGAATGTCAGAAAAGCACCAGTGCCTAGCATGGTTCCCGATACCCTCCATAATGTTGGTTGAATGAATGAATGAACAAATGAATGAACGGTTCAGAACATCCTATGTGACCATAGGCCTGAAGCTTCCATTTCAAGCTTCTATGCTTCTGATGGCTTCTTTACCCTGTTTGCTCAATTAGCTGTATCCAAAAGTTTTGCTCTAATTCCTAAAAAAACTTCCTAAGCACCTCTTAAATTTTTTTTGATTAGCTCTAATCTACATAGAACCCCTTTTTTGTGACAGAATGCTAGCTTTAATAAATCAGCCAGCTCAAATTGAATAAATCTATTTAAATACTTATAAAATATTAAGGATGCATTTGGGAAAAGCCTCTAAGGTTACTGTGGCACCCATGTACCTCACAGTAACTAATTTATTAAGCAGTTTGCAAACCTGGAAAGAAAGGAAAAAGAAAAATGGTTTCATAAACCAAGAGCAGAAGCCAATTTTTCAGCTCAGATGATGAAAGGAAGCATGCATTTCTAATCAAAAAGACAGATAAGCCTTCTCTCTCCCACCATTCCCTCACCGGTAAAGTGCCTTTTCATCATCAACAACACTCCATTCCTAATGGCTGCCTGGGCCTTTCTGCACCTTCTCCATACGCTGGTAATGTACACACAGCATCCCTTTGAAACAAGAGCCCATTAGCTGTGGCAGACTACCTTTTCACATGACGATCTTCTGTTGCAAGTCATCAGCACAGTGTTAAATCATCCCTACTGGGCATGCTCAGAACCCTGTCAGAGGGATAAACTGATATTTAGAGCCATAGCATGAAAATTGCTTTTCAGCCCCCTTGAAGGACAGTTAAAAAAAAAAAAAAAAGAAAGAAAGGGAAAAGGTCATAAACTAGACAGGTAACACCAAGCTCATTCTTTTACCTTGGAGCTTTTCTTCCTTGGATTTCTTTAGGTGATCATTTGCGACCCTCAGGCTGATACATGTTATGGCTGTCCCTTTGTGCAAAGAGCAGGGTCAGGGTCCACATGCTACGATTGTTCAGTATTCCAGGGGATCCCGCCTCTCCAGCACTTAACATGACCCCCCTCCCAGAGCAATGCAATACACGTTTCTACTAATGACAGCTGTCATTTTAAATGAGTTTGGCCTGCCTTGTAAGGTTCAGAAATATTACCTTTCTGTTCTTCGCCATGCTATCTTGCACAGGTGTTGCTGATCGTAGCCATCATGGGGGCCTACAGAGAATCCTATACATAGATCCTTAATAATGCCTTAATTGCCCCATCATTTCCCACAGGCCACCCTGAGAGATTGCTCACCTGTTCCTCTTCCCTCTCCCCAAGTGGGTTTATCGAGCACATACTGATAGCTTGATAATAACTGTATTATGTTTAATACAGCATATGTAGAGCATGTGGAAATATTGGGGACAGGGAACAGAGAGTTTGTAGGAGTCACTTTGTTATTTATTTTTAAGGGCAAGCATTAACCAACTGTGTGTTAACACTACCTATGGCTTCTCTTAGCATCATCTGCCAAGTTTGTGCGGGGAATAATAAACATGATGCCCAACGAGACCTCCCAGTTCAGTAATGGTTTTTTCAGGCTCACTGACTAGACAAAGAAAAGGTTTTTTTAAGGGCAACCTCTATCTCCTTTCACCCAGGGTTAAGGAGGAGGGTGGACGTGACTTCTGACAAGCCACACATATATGTGGAGTCAAATCATTTGTTGTTTTAGGCTTGGCTTCCCAAGCACATTTTCTCAAGGTGCTTACATGCAGCACGTTTCCATATTTTTCTTGCTCCAAGAAGCTGGTCAGGACATGCTCGAACACAGGGCTTTGCTAAATTATGTTCCTGCCAGTGAGTGTGTTGCAGGGAACTAGAGACTCGTCCTTACCAGCAGGTAGGGTAACATTTCCCAACAGCTCTGAATGCTGCGGGGAAGATCACGACCAAGTTGAGGACTGCCATTCCTGAGCATAATTCATTTCCTGGCCACCATCAATGCCTCCCAGCATTTGTCACCACATCCTGGCTTCTTTGGGGACACAGCCCTCTGGCTGTAGTGGACCTGATCTGGCCTGTTTCGGTTACCTCGAAATATCAGCATGACGGAGGGTCTGCAGCCCTGTGATTTTGCCTTTTGGGTTTTGTCCCGCTAATGGGTGGCCACTTGAATCTTAGTTTGACGGAAGCATTCAGACAAATAAGGGGAAGAGCTTAAAGATCAGAGACTAGAACTGACTTTTTCTACCCCAGGCAGCAACTCCCTGCAAGGGACGTGGCATGACAGAGCCCAACAGTTTCTCTGAGCTTCTCTGATGATAAGGATTCCCTCTGTCTCTCCAGAGGCCACCCTCTCCCTGGAAAGTTCAGATTCAGTAAATCTCCTTTGAGGCCCGATAATCTATTTTTAATAGGAGACCCCAGGTGACTTCCCTCAACACGAAAGTTTCTTTGTAAGGATTTTGGGGAATGTTCTTTTGGTAAACATAGGCCCCAAATTCCTGCCTAGACAGCAAGCTGATGAGCATTTTCACGCACTGAATGAATGAATGATTTCCATCCCAAGACCAGCCACACAGAGTCTACCAGATAAAATGATGCCAAAGAACAAGTTCGTGAAAGGGGTGCGGTAGAGGGAGAGAGGAAGGACGTGACTAGATGAAAAAAATTCTGGAAAACTCAAGGCAGTGGTGGGGGGGGCGGTGAGGGCGTATGGGGGGCCTCAAGGAGACTCAAGCCCCAGGACAGTTATCTCTGCCTTTGAAAGGGCTGGTTTTAATCACTCTCTTGTACCTTTCGCTGGTGTCGTTTGTCAAACCTTCCCATAAAAGTTGCAGAGTGAGGTTATGCAGCGGGTACCATCATCCATCTCCAATTATTGACCGGAGTGGGAGGTGGTTCGCCATTCGTCCCTCTCCAGCCTGCGCTTGCTCTTGTTCTACCCTGCAATCGCTCAGCCCCACGCTGGAATGGAGCACAGCCCCCACGGCCTTTCAAACAAAGCCCTTTGCCGCTTGTTACATGTGCCTTCTGGGTGTGCTCTCCTGGCATCTGCTTTAGAGGCTTCCTCTTCTGGGGATTTGCCGATTTGAAACAAATCCCTCAGCTTTGGCCCTGAATCCCATAATTTTTAACTGTGTGATGATCAGAATTGTTCATCGAGCTCTAATAACAATATGTGGGGGGGCAGCTTTCCTCTCGCCCGATCTGTCCTCGGTCGCACTGCCTGCTCTCTGCCACCCGGCTCACATGTTGCAGTTGAGCTGCCCGATGGTTGAAAGGTAGGAGAGGCACAGGTGCATGAGTCGACAGGGAACAGGACTATCTTCCTGGATATTTGGCCCCACTGTAATCCAAAGACAACTGAAGTGACTGCCAGTGACTAAAGTTCATGATGCACTTAGCATGCCTTGCTGCAGGCACTATTCCAGGAGTTTACGTGGGTTAATTTGCTAATCCTCGGCAACAACTCCCTGAGGTTGGTACTATTATCAAGCCCACTTTCCATATTCAGTCTGTGATCACATGGAAGCATATTCAGGCCCCTCAGTCGACCAGCTTCGCCACTGAACACATGGCCTGGCTTAGAGAAGAGGTGGGATTTTGAGAGAGGAAGGTATCTGCAGACAAGGGGAAGGGTACAAGGGACTGTATGGGTTGAACAGGTGTCAAAAAAGCACCCAGAGACTCATTCTGGATGTCAAGTCTGTGTAAGATTAGGGAAAAAAAAAAAAAAATCTAAGTGCGGTTTTCAGGAAAGGCCAGTGACTGGAACCATAAGACGATTGAAAATGATCCTGCCTTAGAGCAGGTAAAATGCACAGAAATCAGGCACGGATGATCAGCAAGGCTAGGGGAATGATCAGGAAGGAGAAAAGGAGGGCCTATGTAAGCTGACACAGCAGCAGGCCCACCTGGGGCTGAGTCTGGGACCAAGTAATCAGCATTTGATATCGATGAAGAGGGTAACTGTGCTGACATATGAATTTGAATATAAATACTTTGAAACTATATATTTTTTTCATTTGGCTCTTTACCAATTTTACAGATGACTTTATTTCTAAAACGACGTCTCTGATTTTTCTTGTATTTGTTTTGGTTTGATAACCAGATTTTGTAATTATTTTGGTTTGGTTTCCTTTGCTACTGGTATCTTTCTCCTGGCCCACAGCACATTATTTTCCTTTTGAGCCTTTCTTAAAACTGATGCTAGGCGAGAGAGTATTGTCTAGCATAGCACTGTCCAATAGAAATTCAATGCAAGCCATATAGGCATATTAAAAATTTCTAGTAGCCACGTTTTAAAAAAATGAAAAAAAGATAAAATTTATTTTAGTAATATATTTTATTTAATCCAACATATCTAGGGCATCGTTTCCACATTTTTCTGAAGTCTGGAGTGTATTTTACACTTATAGCACACCTCATTTTAGACTTGTCACACTCCAGGTGTTCAACGGCCATATGTGGCTCATGGCTATCCCTTGTAGAGTGCCATTCTAGCAGTTGAGACCAAACTGGTCATATTCTTGCTCTCTTGCTTTTTAGCTGGTCCTCCTTTGAGTTCCCTCTATAAGCCTTATTTTTCTCACTGGTAAAAGAGAGATAATAATAACGAATGATTTCATGCATAAAACTGTTCCAAACCTGGGCCCTGTGCTGGGCTCGCAGAAGCACTCAGTAAATGTTGACAACACCAAGACCACTATAGCCCAGCTCCCAGCCTGGCTCCCTTCCTTCAGAACTGTGCAGGCCAAAGTTAGTGGCCAGTTGTTAAGAACATTAGGCTCCTTATTTCTCTTTGTAACTATATAATTATCGATCTATCCTCTATCTACCTATCCTGCAGTAATTCTCTACCGAGGGCATCCAGTCGGTAGAGGCCAAGGATGCTGCTAAACATCTTACAATGCACAGGACAGCCCTTATCCCCATCATAACACAGAGTTATCTGACCCTAAATGTGAATGGTGTGGCAACTGACAGACCCTGATTTAACCAGACTAATCTGTGTACATATATAGATTCGATTTTATTATTCTTTGATCACTGTTGAAGGAATATGGAAGATGAACTATAGATATATATTAATGGGAAGGCACCAGCCTTGGTCCTTGGGATATCTCTCACTTATTTGTATAGAGGGACTCTGCACAAGAAATTCCATAAATAGGCCGCCTCAGGCTTTCCAGAGGGGAGGCGGTATGATTTGTGCAGTCATATGTGGGAGGCAGATGAGCTCCCACACTCCTGTGACCCACGACCAGTCAGCAGAGGCTCTGCTCTTGTGGGGCTGATGGGATCATGACAAGGATTTGGCTTCCACTGGACTTGCTCCCTTGCCAGAATCGAGTGCCATGTGAAAGCTGACAGCTGCCTTCCCTCTGCCCAGGGCCTGCTGGGTCACAGGACCCAAGGAGAAGGAGCAAGAAGTCACAGCGCCAGTTCTGGGGCAGGTGGCCCCATGATGAGGGCCCTATCCTTCCAACTCCTTTCTCTCATGTATGTTACGATAAATGTACTCAATTTACTATGCACTCTTGGAGGGGCCTGGTGGGAGACCGTTCCACCACCCCACCCGAAGATAGTTTCTCAGGTTCACCTTGGAAATAGCACTGTACCCCGCGTAGACATCAGAGCTCACTTCATTGAAACTTCCAGTAGACAGGAGGTTTTAGTCCCCTTTGCCACCAACTGTATTGAAACCTCATTTGTAAATCTTGTGGCAAAAAGCTGCTTCAATGCTCCTTTGATTTCTGCCTTCTACAGAGCAGCTGTTTTGTTTGTCTTTGTTTGTGATTTCCCGGCTGGCTGTTGATGGTGTCTGTCATTCCGGTGACCCCTTGCACCACTCTCTGTGAGTGAGGGTAGAGAGAGCGTGGGTGAGAAACACATCACGATGCAGCTCCTTCAGCTTCTCACGCCACACCTGGCAGCACGGGCTGACAAAGCAGAGATGCCCTGACTGCAAACTTCAGCCGCCACTAATTCTGGTGATCTAGATAACTCCCCAGACCGAAAGACCATTCTCAACATAAGAGTGCAAACTCTCCATTAAAATTCAAAGTCAGTACGAACCCCAAGAGGAAATGTTCTGGCTTCAAGACCATGTCTGGTGAACAGATGGATGAAAGCCAAGACACTGGCTATCCGCCCTTGCCAATGCTGGGGAGATATTCCTCTCCCACATGGCTTCCTCTTTCACCAAATGATCAGGTTCCTTCTGGCCACCTGGAAAACGCAGAGTCAAACACCTGTTTAAGTTGATATGCTGAGCTCTGGGCCTGCCTCCATTGATCCATCTGTAGTGCACGGCACAGCATTCACCAGCTGCTTTACTGAGCATGAGGTGGGGGCACAGGCTTTGATGAAAGCATCAACAATGCACTTAAACCACCGCAGAGTCGATGCTTTCCACATTGGTGGGGATGCGCAAGCTCGAAGCCCGGGGCCTGCCAAGGTTTGCCCATACTGGGGGAAGGGAAGTGGGCTGCAAGTGCGCCCGCACCCACTGCTGAGCCCTGCGGCTGAGGCAGACCTTCTCCAGGAGCAGACGGTGGCTTGGCTAAGCCGGTGTTCCGATTCCAGAAAAATGAGGGCATTCGGTTGGAAGCAGCCATGGAGACCATCATTTTACAAAGAGCAGTTCTCTCCTTTGTCTGGGTAGAGCTCAGCTTACGGAGAAAGCCCAAGACAAGAGGAAAGAGGAAAGACTTTTTTTTTTTTTTTTTTTGCTTCTTCATTTGGATGTGTATGTGGCCTTTGCATTTCCCTTTTTTTGGCTAGGTGATGTTGAGTCTGTGCTCCTTTAATTTTATTGTCACCACTCTCCTCCTAATAAAAATGGTCATTAAACACAATTAATTGTGTGGTGCAAGGCAAGCAGCATCTTCTAGCCCAATCCATGAGTGCCCTATATTCTCAGAAGCTCGCTACGATTTGAGAGAATCTCAGGTTATTTTGGAGGGTGGTGCCCGAAGAAATACCACAGCCTGGGTTCTTAAAGCAATTTCTGAATAAGTGAGGGGTAAAAAAGGAATCCTCACCACTTTTCTTCTGGCCTAATGCCTACATTCATGGTAGAAGAATAAATGGACCCAAACATTCTATTGAGGACTTAATATGTGCCAGGCACCATTGTTAATACTCTTAGCAATGAACTCATTTAAATCCTCACAACCCTAGAAGGGAGATAGCACAGTTTTACGGATGAGGAATCTGATGCACAGGGAGGTTCAGTAGCTTGCTAACTCTCGCATTATCAGCTAGTGCTGGAGGCGGGGCAAACCACGGCTGGGTGGGGCTGGAGAACATTTACCCATTAGGTTCATTTCCCAACTGGACGTTTAGAAACAAATTCATTTTTACACATTTTTACTACAAGGCAGTTCTAAAGTGCCTGTTTCCAACATGAAAAAACAAACAAACAAACATTTTTTCAGGTAACTCTTTCCCAGGTAACCTAGGTGCTTTTTCCCTCACAGGTCTTTACTTGGGCCTTGCGGAGAGAGAGGGCTTGGGTCACCACCTCTTGTTCACGGAACACTCACAAACTTTGTGGCTATCCTAGCCTCTTGGGCGATTTCCAGTCTTATCTACTTCTAACTGCTCCGAACTCTGTGAGCAAAATAATTTGGTGATTTGTGATGTGAAGGGCATGTGGGCACGGCAGAGCATGGAAAAGCAAAGTCACCTTGACAGCTCCCAAATGGAGAGAGTACAGGGAGAGGCGAGGTGGCCCCCAACCTGTCTGCTCCCTTCCTCTTGGAATCACCTGCTCTCCTGATGTGTCTGGAGTATCCATTCACTCCCTTCCCATCAGGGAGCAATTGTCTTTAGCTTGTTAAGTGTGTCTTCGACCCAGGACCCAAACCAGTCTTTAGTCACCACATTTGACAGAGAGATTTATCACTGATGACAAGACAAGTCAATCTACTGAACCTTAAATCTGTGTTTTTCTGGGAGTCATACCAAGTCTCAGAAGGTCACTCTATAGCATTAAAAGACCACCGTCTTCCAAGACCAGTGCTATCCATTGTGGATTTCCCATGGCCAAGAAATATCCCTTATTGACTAATATCATGGGTGGTAGAAGAAGGAAGGTAATGGGGAAGGAATCTTTGCAGTGAATTAATCTTTTATACTTGTTGGCTAACTCTCAGGCCTGTGGAGTGGAAGCCCCGATGGCTGAGGCCTTGGTGGGTATGCGTAAGTATTCAATGTGTGACAGGAAAGAAAAAAAAGTTTTTAACCAGATGGTAAAGATAGACTACTCCCCACATTTTACCTCGTTCAATTCTAATGACAGAAGGGCAGAAAACACAAATTTGGAAGACATGGAGTCTAACCTCAATTCTCCACTTATTAATTGTGTGACCTTGAAGAAGTCACCTACAGGCTCTTGGCTCAGTTTCCTCACTCACTGCATGGAGGGTTTGGACCAGATCATCCATCATCGTGTGCCCAGTCATAGTAGTAATGTGTATAATTTCAAGGTGTGGGTGGAGTTAGGTTTCCATTTTACTTTGGGATTCTAAGGAAAGTTAAAGACTCTTCAAACTGTGACAAATTTAAAAAGCAAGCAAGTTTATCATTTTCACTGCATACTGTACATATGTAGATATATAAATATGTAGTCAGCAGCTAGAACATAATGCAAAAATTTTTCTGAGTAATTTCAAAGCATATGCCACGTGCTGAATGGAGATTTCTAGGACTTCTCCAACTGCGAACTTCAACACTCACCTCTAATATATTCTGACTTAAAGTGTGCAACCTTGTTTAAAATGCACTGCTAAAGCATATATTTTCATGTATTGCTATGTCTGAATGCATGATAACCAGGTTGAAAATCAAATTATCTGTGTTAGGGTGAATATTATAGTGTGAATACTGCCTGCTGTGCTGTGAATGAATCTTGTAAACACAATCAAATGCATCTTTTCCTTTCTCACGCATTCAGCAGCCCCCCCACCCCGTTCAGAGAGGCGATTCTTCACCTTCCGTTTCCCATTGTCACCACGGTTCATATTTATCGTGGATGACATCTTCAGCTTCCACACAGCGTGAGCTCTGCCATGTTGAAACTGAGCATTCTCCCCACAACATAAGCCTTGAGATTAAAGCCTCTTCTTGAATAAAGAAAAATAAATAAATAAATTTTGCCCTACGTGAAATGCTTTGTTGCATGACAAGGGTCCGCCGAGAAATTTCAGGTCTCTCAAACTGTTTTACGGAAGGCAAAGAGTAGATGTGTAAAGGGAGCCATTTCTGCTCAGTTGCTGATTTACTAAATTATCCCAGCAGGAGGGGAGGGGTATGCCGGGTGCCATTCAGAGGGGACCCTGAACTTCAGGAAGCGTTAAGCCAACAGAAAGCCAAAGTCCTTCAGGGAGGGGAGTGAGTGAGTCCTGTGCTGTCCCCAGCTTTGAGTCACTCCCGCACTACTGTCTAAACACTTTGTGGAGCAGCCACGGTGGGCATTCATGGAGCGTGTGGCTTTCGATGCTGACAAGGGATTAAGGGAGGACTCCATCCATTGAAGGGAACTCCATTGTTCCAAGGCCATACAAGGCAAGGTTGCTGTGAGAGCTAAGCAAGTGATGGCCCACGCAGGGTTGCGCTAGATCTTTCCTCCCGCTGGCAGCATCCTTACCTACTGTTGCCAAATCTCCAAAGTTCACAATCGCAACTTCCAGAAAGGGAAAATAAACTCCATGAATTATGGGGTTACCCTGACCAGTTCTTTATGTAACAAGTCAGTTAGTTGCTCCCTTAGCAACATAGCGAAGGGTGATGGTACTGGAAATGAATTTCTCTCTCCTTTCCAGACCCTTCCTTTCCTTTTTTCATATCTATCCTTATTTGACCTGCAGCACTTATCACCCCAGAAAGGCCCTGTAGCTCTCAAGCAGCCCTCCCTGACCTGTGCCCACTGCAGAGTGCCTGCCTTGGGCAGCTTTCCATTGCTTCCCTGGACACTTTACCCTGGTTCTCTCCCCATATCTACATCTCCCTGTCTGTGGGCCTCTGAGGTATGAATACCTAATGGGATATCATAGCTCAATTCCCAGGCAGAGGTCCTGTCCTATTACAGAGGTCCTCCATGCCAGGAAGAAGCAATGGTGACATTTTAGACCCTGGGGCAGACCAGGGTTTTGAGCAGCCTAGGACCCTTTTAGTTCTGGAAACATGGCTTACAGGCACCCACCCACCTAGCCACACAGTCAGCCTGGTTTGTTCCCAGAAAACATCTTTATTTATTCGTCATGGGTTGTGACAGTTGGATACTCACAAACCCTCCCAAGAATAGTAATAGGAGTCCAGAGTTATCTTTCAGGCAGATGTGTCCCCTTCCAACCTCCAACTCTTTTCATGCCTTAAAAAATAAGGCGAAAATGAACCTCAAACTGAGTCTTAAAGAGGAGGAAAACATCACAAAAGGAGATTCTTTATGCCAAGTGTGGAAGAGAGAAGGGTTCCTCACGGGTGTTACTGCTGCTGTGTTACCAGCAGCCTGTATCCCTAGGCAAGGGCCATTATCTTAGGCCATAACTAGCTGGCTGAACTGCCTCCAGCTGCCCTGTAGATTTCTCTTCTAGGCATCGACTGATGTTAGCAAAAAGCAGCCCAGGAAAATACTGGGGAAATGCAGGGATTGATCAGCTTTGAACATGGAACCCACGAAGATAATAATCTTTCTCCATTTTCATCCCACATCCTCCCCTGCTCCGCTGCTTCCTCCCACCCACACACCTTCCGGTGTGCAAGCTGTTTCTCCCAGGTCCCCTCCGTCCCTTAGGGTAGACCCATTTTCTGAGGCAGAATAGATCAGGACTCCTCTTCTTTGAAACACTTCAAGGGTCAGCTGGGTGGCTCAGTCGGTTAAGTATCCAACTCTTGATTTTGGCTCAGGTCATGATCTCAGGGTCGTGGGATCAAGCCTCATGTCGGGCTCCGCTCTCAAAATGGAGTCTGCTTGTCCCTCTCCCTCTCCTCTCCTCCCCCCACTCACTCATTCTCTCTCTCGCTAAAATAAATAAATAAATAAAATATTAAAAAAGGAAACAATTCAAAAAACTCAAGGCTTGACACTTTTGAATATTCTAGCTGAGGGATTTCAAGATGGACAGGAGTTTGGAAGTCCCAGAGTAGCACGGGAAGCAGGAAACAGGATTTCCTACGACCTCTCACCTGTTGCTTCACATACGTTACTCATAACTCAACAAAGAATTGTGCCTTGGGGGCACAATATATGCTCTAATAATACAAACAATAATAAATACCGTTTATTTAGCACTTAATTGAGGGCCAGGGACTGTGCTAAGCGCTTTCCACACATTATTTCACTTAATCTTCAAAGATGCCCATTATTATTCCCTTTTACAGATAAGATAACAGAGGCTTAAAGAACAGAGGCTTAAAGTAACTTGTTTAGAGTTTTAGTTAGTAAGCAGCAGATTTGGATTTCAAACTGAGGCAGCCTCACTCTGAGACTACAGAAAGAATGTGTGTGTGTGTGCGTACACACACACACACACACACACACACACACACACACACCCCAAGTAAACTCCCAAAGGGCAAGGACATTGCTTGTTCTCTGCTATAAACTGCAGCCTGAAAACTGATCCTTGGCAGACAGTAGACACTCTATAAAGGCTGAATGAATGATGAAAGTGGATTTAACCTAAGGCTCCACTAAATTCATGAATTTAAAAAATTAGATAAAACTAATATTTGTTCTTTTTTTAGCATTTCAAATTGGTTGTATGTGTCATCTCATTTTATTCTCAGAAAATCCTGTGCAGTTGGGATGGTACATATCAAATAAAGAAACTGGAGCCCTGAGAGTTAGAGACAGATATTTCTCATAGCTAAGTTAGTGATGGTCATAAAAATGGCTGACATTTCAGCATTGCAGAGCTTCAGGAACTGTGCCATTACTTTATATTTATTCAATTATTTAATCCCAATAAACCCCAAAATATAGCTCCTCTTATCATCTCCCTTTTGTAGAAAAAGGAACTGAGGCACACATAGGCTGAGAACTTGCATTTACATACTTAACTACGGTATGTGTGAGTATTAAATCTGCATGGAGATAGGGTTGACTCCTGTGTCTTAACTGTTATTCTTGTATTTTGATTCGCACATTTTACCTGAAAGAGGTACCAAGAGATATTTTCCTCTGATAGAATTTGAGGCTCAGAGAAGGTGACAGATTTTCCTGGAGTCATACAGCTGATGGCATAACCAATGGCAAAACTGAGACTAGAATTGTGCTGTCCAATGAAGTAGACACCAGCTACATGTTGCTATTTAAACTTTAATTAATTAAAAGTAAATAGCTAAAAATTCAGTTCCTCAAGTTGTACTAGCACCTTTTATGTGGTCAGTCATCCCACGTATTTAGTGGTGACCCTATTGGACCATGCAAATGATCAATTTCACTGCCTCTTTGGTTTATTCTCCTAATATACTCCTCTTCTTGGTAGCACCATGTGCATGCATTTCTCTACAAAATATGACTTTGTGCTATGAAACCAAGGGTCTGCATTTATCCACTCATTCTTGCCTTCCTTGTGTTACAGGCCCACCATTGCCCAAGGCAACATAAAGCCCTGTCTTCCAAGAGATTTGTGCTTTATTTAAAGAACTAAAACCATTTCTGAAACAGCCAAGAAACAATTTGGAGCCATCTGAGGAGTAAATATAATAATTCCTTACATTTATGTTGATATTAAGAGTTTATAAAAGGCTTACATATGTCATTGTCTCATTTAAGCTTCAAAATAACCATTAAATGTGAGAGCAGATATAATTTTACCCATTTTCTAGATGAGAAAGCTGAAGCTCTGCATGTATAAATGACCAACTTGAATTGATATGTCAAAGCCTGGATTAGACAACTCATGTATGCATGGACACACTGGAGGAATTCAAAGTAAGAGATATAATCATGAAAGGAAAATTTCTGATTTTCATTGTTTGTGTCTAATCTATATCCAGTTTAGGAAAAGTAGAGAAGCATGAAGCATGAATGAAACATGGTCACTGCCCTCTCAGAGCTTGTCATCCAGTTCAGAAAGTATCCACATATCCATAGATAAAGTATAAGCTAGCAAGCCGCAGATGTCATGGTAATATGCAATTTTGCTCCTTCATGTAGCCTCACTGCTTAGCATGGAGCCCACCCCCTAGTAGGTGCTCAATACCCATTTGTTGAATATATTTGTGTGTGCATGTAGTCAATGGCTGGGTCCAGGCAAGGGAACAGGCAACGTATATAATAATTCAAGACTCTGAAATGTGACTCCATCTCCGTCTATTTATGTAGTTGTCAGTTAAAATGTACACTGACTTCTCTCATTGCTTGAACTGCTTTTCTGATAGCAATTTTTATATAAACACATCTTTACCTCAGGAAATTGGCTAGGACATTAGATTACCAAGAAAGGCTAAAACTATTGTGGGAAACAGCAAAAACAGTTTGCATTTAAAGTAAAAATAGGAATGGAAGAATGATATAGGAGAACTCGTCACAGACAGCTAGCTGTGGACCCAAAAGGGGAGAGCCTTTTGGAAAATGTTTGGGAAGATAAAGTTGTCATTTGATTTGGGGTATCTCTGTCACTTGACCCAATTGCTAATGGAAGGGGAAAGAGATTTTTAAAAAATATATTGAAAGCCTTCTTGAATGACTCCCAATATCCTAGAAAAATTGTGAGCTGGGTACAAAACTGGGTACTGGGAGGATCGATTCTATTTTTTTTTAACTTCAAGGAAAACTTAAGAATGTAGTAGATCTATGTTTTATTCATCTTCACCATCCCAGTAGAGAATGAACAAATAAGCAAATTTGTGAATTATATTTGGGAATATTTCTAATTTCAATCAGAATTAAAGATGTAGTTAGCGTTTTCTAATACAAGTCTTTTCAAAGTAAGATGTTCATACTTGACTGGTATAGGGAAAGCCTGGAAGAGGGGAGAGCCCACAGCTACCTCAAAATTTACCAGTCTCCTTAACCATTTGAGTGATGCTACCTCTAAGGTGAAAGAGTATGAAGCCTTGAATTAGATGCTGCTTCACTCTAATATGGGTTTCTCTTTCTCTTGCCCAGGTCCTCACTTAAGAAGCAACATAGGCCTGATATCTTCGCAGGAGCATCTGCAACTTAAATTAGGACAGGGAGAGAGACTCTAGGGGCTAATTCTCTAGGAGCCTAGGATACTGCCATCCCCTCATAAGTGAATTTCTATAACAGCCTCCTAACTGGTCTCTCTGCCTCTAGCACTTGCTCTTGGCAACCCATCTCTCTTGCCTCTCTACAAGCTAGCTCCTCATTGCCTATGAAATAAAGCACAAACTCCTTGCCCAAGCATTCAAGGCACAGCACCATCTGACACTAGCTTGCTTCTAAAACCTAATTTCTTACTTCTCCATTCTAGACAAACTGCTGTGCTCATTACTTCATAATTATATTCATATTTAGGATGATTCTCTAAGGTTTAACCATACCTGAAATTGAACCCCCAGGTTTCTGCATTTCCTTGGCTTGTAGTAAGATACAATGCTTATTAATTGGATGGATGGAAGGATGGACTGATGGGTGGAAGGATGGATGGATGGGTGGAAGGGTGGATGGATGGATGGATGGATGGATGGATGGATGGATGGATAGATGGATGGACTTCATCCCTGTTTCTTCCAATTCCCAACTCTGCTTTACTAACATATTTTGCATTTATGTAGTCCTACTCTGAATCCCAAGTCACTGTCTCTACCTAGTTGATACTCAGCATATGCTGATTTGAGTGGCTAATTACTAATTAGCTAACTAATTAATTAAATCAATGAGTATTTGTTGAGTGCCTATTATATAGCAGGCACTGCACCAGGCATCAGGGATAGAGACAAATGACCTTCCTGCCCACTAAATTGAGCTCTCAGTCTAATAGGGGAAGAAATGAGAAAATCACCAGTCGGTTCTATAAACGACACAGCCGGGGAGTGCTGTGTGAGCTCGTTGGGAAAATCCAGACGATGGTGATTCAATAACATCTGAAGGACTAAGGCAATGTTCCCAAAAAGTGATAATGTTTGAACTGAGGAATGTTTACTTGTGAGTGTTTTATTCTTCAAATCCACCAGGACAGGGATTTTGTTTTGACCAGGGCCTCATACTTAGTAATATTAATCTTTTGAATTTTGAGCTGCCTCACCATGATTAAAGAAATTTCCTACCCCCATCTCAATTAATTCTCATAAAACTCATCAGGCAGAGGGGACCACAGGACCCAAGAGCAATATCCATTCAATCTCATGGTCAGTATCATTTACAAGGAAGTTTTTTTTTTTTTTTTTTTTTTGATCCCCACTATGGATCTTTCAATCCCACTGGGCAATTAGAAAGGATGAAGTTACTTAGGAGAGGTGAGGATTTTCTGGTTTATCTTTAATACTTCTGAGCTGCAATAGCTCCACATCATTATGGTCGATTTAGGCCTTATTTTTGGAGGGGGAAGAACTAGGGACAGGTGGAAAGGCACTTGGAGAATCCAACTTCAGGAGACATCTCAGAATACGAGGGGGAATAACGGTGCCAGCATGAGACACTCATTTTCCAAATGCGTTCTGAGGAAATTATGTGTCAGGGATACTCTCCGCTATAGGAGAGAATTGAGGTCACCCTAGGATTAAGGAAAGAGGAGACATTTATGCTAACAAAAAGAGACTAATATCAAAGCCTCAAGTTTTTTTTTTTTTTTTTAAGATTTTATTTATTTATTTGACAGAGAAAGCAAGAGAGGGAACACAAGCAGGGGGAGTGGGAGAGGGAGAAGCAGGCTTCCTGCTGAGCAGAGAGCCCGATGCGGGGCTCGATCCCAGAACCCTGGGATCATGACCTGAGCCGAAGGCAGACGCTTAACGACTGAGCCACCCAGGCGCCCCCAAAGCCTCAAGTTTTAAAATGACAGTTAAATTGTGATGAGTTTGGTTGCAACCTCTTTGGCTGAAAGAGCTTTGCCTTCTAAATGCCAGGGGAGTCTTCCCTCACCTCTGCTAGCAGGGTGTTCCTTGTCTTCAAGAAAGTGCTATATAAATATGGCAGAAATATGTTCCTGGATGTACGAGAAAGAAAAGATGGGCTTTAAATTGCAGCACAGTGAAAGTTTGTAACCCCAGCACTTTCCCCCCGGCTCTTAGTATCTAATCCTTGAAGCCACTTGGTGAAACTCAAAGATTACATGGTAACTTGACTAATAATTTAAGAGCTGCCAAAAGAAAAAATATAGTCCACCTTCTTCTAAGTAAAGATCCGTGTGAGTCATAGTCCTAAAAGCTCCTGTATTTAGGCTGCAAATGTAAAAGCACTGAGCAGAAACTACCCAAACTCCTTTGAAATGAAAACAAACCCGATACTTCGAAGGCCCAAAGATTTGTAGCCATCGCTCATTCACCTAAGGTCCCAGGATACCCATGAATCTGGGATGGTCCAGACCAGAATTTTCCATTTTCAGTGGGACAACTTTCTTGAACAGAGGGCCACGAAAATGTTGGAAACATTTCCTTTCCTCATATTACTATTGAATTGTTTTTACCAGAGAGAGACCATTAAACATACACACACACACACACACACACACACACACACACACAAAGCTTTGGACTCTTAAAATATGAGACTCATTTGTCTTAGTAGCTTTGTTTTCTTGTGAAGTGTGTTCTGGTCTTAGGTTGCAAAAGGAATAAGACCTCCTGCCAAGATATGTGTATGCATGTTAAGGTGGATGCATTAGCTACTTCATGGTAGTTTGTTACTCTTTTGTAAAATGTGCCATGTTTTGAGGAGAATGGGTTAGAGCACACTGTGGGGATTGAGAACATGGGTTTTGAGATTAGGCAGATCTGGGTTTGAGTCCTGGCCAGTTGGATCACTGGCTTCATGACCTTAGGCAAGTTTTTTGACCTAAGAACAGATTTCTTCATCTGTAAAATGATGATAACACAACCTACCACATGGGATTGCTGGGAGGATTAAATGAGAGTAGTCATAGAAAGCCCTTAGCAGGGTGTCTCGCATAGCATCAGCGCTCAATAAAGAGTAGGTGTTATTTTTGCAATTACCACTATTCCTCCCATCATCTAAATACCATGGAGTCTTGCTGAATCCACACTCTGATCTAAGACAGCAGACTCTTCAGGCTTCTGGTGATGGTTTATTGATACTTCTCAGTGCACTGAGCACATGTGGAGCTATGATCATGGGAATTAACAATCCCCTGGATCTATGTATGATTTAGAGGATAGTGTGCCATTTTGTTTGATGCAATTAATGAGAGACAAGGACACATGGGAGCATGTCTAACAGAGTCACTGCAAGATGTGAAACTAAGTCATATGCAGAATGAGAAATCTGAAGATATTTAGCAGAAAGAAGACTTAGAAGGAATAACAGAGCCCCTTCCAAATATGTGAAGGGCTATAGTATCAAATGGGAAAAGGACTAGACCAGAGTTTCTCTATCTTGGCACTATTAACATTTTGGGCTGGATAATTTTTGTTGTGGGAGTGTCAGGTGCATTATACAATGTTTAACAGTATTCCTGGCTTCAATGTGCTAGATGTTAGTAGAGTTTTGGTGGTTGTGACAATAAAAAATGTCTCCTGGGAAGCAAAATCATACCTTTGTTTGAAAACCACTGAACTAGATTAATCTTACAGAACAGAGTAGAATTACAGCCAGCTTATGGAAATGCCCATGAGGAAGTTAATTGCTCATCCCAAGGAAGACTTTGTTACTAACCAGGAAGGCCCCATTACAGAATAGACACCTCAAAAACAGTGACCTCCTGGTCACTGGAGGTACCTAAGCAAAGGCTGAGACCACTGGGGTTTTTCTAAACGAAGTACCTAGTTTGAGTGGATTGTTGGTATTCATAATTTCCATATTCCTAATTTTCCCATACTCTATGTTGTTTTTGAAACAAATTTCTATCATTTTAAATGGGCTCTCTTAACTGAGTCTAGTCCATCCTCAGCACACAGTTATAAGGAGAGTACCAACATATTGATAGGGGAGGGGACCATCAAAACTCTGGACTCTGCCCTACCACTCTTTGTGAGTTGCTAAACCTCTCTGGGCCTCAGGACCCAAGATGCTTTCATTCAAATCCAACATACTACGGTTCTGGAATGTTCTTTCTTAACTGTGTTATCAAACCATAAACTTTCTGTCTTACTGCTCCTCTTTTATAATTAATGGTGTAACTGGTAATTCTGAAACATTCTCATCCACTCAAATCTAGATGCTCTGCTTGCTGAAGCAATTAGCTCTTAAAATCTGAACAAGAAGAATAAGATAAAAACTTATAAATTTAGATGAAATATAAGTGGATATTACCTTTCATTGTTAAATAAAAAATCTGTGTAAGCTTCAAAACTGCTTCCCGTAAAAAACACAACACTGTGCATATAGAAGGTAATCAGTGTTATAGTAACTGGGTTACTATAGTAACGGGGTTAAATGAGATAAAAGTACCTTGCTACATTGTGGATTTATGCTTAGAATCATAATTTATGCTTAGAACATTATCATGATTTTTATTAAATTTGAGATACTTTTTTTCTCCATATAGTCTCTAACAACATTATATTATGTTATCACAGATCCTTCTTGCCATATGGCTCTCTGACCATATATTTCTAATATTAAGAGATAGCATAAACATGCTTTCTTATAAAACAGGCTAAATGTGTCCATTGCAAAGACAACAAACTGATTTTCAAAGAGGATAATATGTTCTATAATTGTCAGATCCAGAGTTACTTCTTCCAATTGAATGAACCAATCCATCATCTGCCTAATATGTATTCACTTCTGAGGTCTAGAGATTTGTCATTCCTAACACTCCACTTGAGGATGATTAGACTAATAAACCAAGGATAGAACTAGCCCAAGAGGTAAGAAGTGGTAAGAAAGAGATCATTGCAAGAGGAAGAAATTGTTTGAACTTCTCAAGCAAGGATGCCATCATTCTGAGATTTATTATAGATGGTCCATTTGTTTTCTTAAAGTGGCTGTGTCAGTCAGAATAGGTTAGGTTGTGATGCAGTAACAAATGAGTCCCAGATTTTATAACAGTAAGGGTTATTTCTGGTCTTATCCATCTTGGGTGCACTTCAGTACTGCTCCCTGCTCACACTGTTCACTCTCTGTTCACTCCAGAACCCAGACTGACAAAGCAATTTCCCTTTGGGACATTGCTGGTCACTAAGTAGGGGAGAAAGAACCTGAAGACCACACACTAGCTATTAAAACTTCTGCACGTTACACACACCACTTCCCACAGAGTTCACTGGGCTATAGTAGGTTGCATGACCAAGCCCAGTCAATAGGGAGTAAAATATAATTCTCCAGAGAGGGGGCCATGAATATTTGTGAGCAACAATATAAGCTGCCTAGTTCTTTTCCTACAGAATTAATTGCTGGTCAGAGACAAGCTGAATGATGTAAGCCTGAAAACTGGAAGCACACCTGTGTGTGTCCGTTCATGGATGGGGAATTTGGAAGGGCATTTCTTTGTCTGACAACTCTCCTCTCCCTCCTGCTGAGTTGGGTGGGGAACCTGAAGTTCTGTCATCTTTCCCACAGCCCCCTGTTAACTTTGGGAGAGAAGGTACCAATGGTGTCCCCTGATGGAGTGAAGATGGCAGGCGCAAACTGAAACACCGTGTTTTCTCACGTAGTTTCCTGTCGGTGCATCTGTGGGCGTGTGGCCACCTTGCTAACTAACCACTTGTAGAGACATTTAGAAATCCATGTGTCTGGCCTTATTATGGCAAGACGGCTCCACTGGAGCTGAGTGTGAGTAGGTTGCACTGATGAGCTTCTGTCTGTCTAGTTAGTTTGGCTTTGTGGGCTTCTCTTCTTTTCCAGGCCCTATTGCTTATGACATGTGTGTTGTTGAAATTGTGTCAGAGTGAAAATCTCTCATTGACTGTAAAAGGAGGAAAAACAGGCAAATGTGGCATGTAAGTTCTCTGCATAAATCTCCTATGTTGCCTTAACCCCTTATGTGGCAGGAAAGTAGCTCATCTGGAAGTTCTCTTCATTGCACATCAGAACACAAATTCATTGTTTTCTTTCTCTGCATCCTAAAACAGCACACCCCCCAAGTGTTTGGGAAGCTGTGACTCTGCAAAGCTCCTGAGTATCCCCAAAGAACAAACTTGGAGTCTAACACTAGATGATCTCAAATGCTAAATGGCCTCTTGTTTGGGCAGCCAGAGGACAGATTTAGATTTGAAGTCATCATCTACAATCTACTAAATTCATGATTTTATGATGTGATTAGGCAGGCTTTTCTCTGCAATGGCCGAAAAATAAGATAATGCAATGGAAACTGAATTCATTGGATGTATAAACAACCTTTCCTCTGAGATGGTGCTTTCTCTAGGTCAGATTTCTTGTGATTGGCAGGAAGCTGTGACAGCTCATATTGTATGCTCCTAAAAGGAACATGGGTAGAAATGGTCAATTAGAACTGCCACTCAGCCTCTCCTCACGTCAGCAGCTGGTGGACTGCCACTTGGGCTCTGAACTAGCTATTAAGATGGGGAAATCCTGCTCCCCATTGTCCTTGGGTTAAGTGAGGTGATTCCAGAAAAATCTTAATTGCATGCCCACATACCTAAAGTTACAACCCAGCAAAAATGAGGCGACTTACACAGTGGGATAGAATTAGCCATTCTTCTGTGTAGGTACAGGATAGTTCCTTTGAGTAGAGTATTTCCCCCTGATTTTTGTCAAAACCACTGAGGCAAATCTGCCCCTTGTCCCACTGCATAGCTTTCTCCTCTGTGCACAAAAATCTTCCCTCACCCTCACTACACACAGACACATTCCCTCCCAGAAGCATGTAGCAACGCAGCTATACATGTGATTTTCCTTTCCTCTTTCTTTTTCTGATGCCCTGATTTCAAGGTGAATGGGGTCAGTCCAGAGAGCAGCTGGTTGGAGTTGGTCCTTAGCGAATTTCCTCCTTGAGTTGTGAGATTTGTTGCCAAGTCATTCATCTCTCCCTGCATGTTTGTTGTAATGTTGCAAAAGAAAACAGAAGGCAAGTTCAGCCCAATAGGGGAAACTAGATGAGCAGGTGGGGAAGACATATAGAAGTTCTGTCAATGCCATCATGAAGAAAATGTTGAGGTTGGATCCAGATTTCTTTGAAGTGGTTTTTGGGATTAAGCAAGTGGGAAAGATTAAGGAAGGGAAAAGGAAGGGAGAAGAGAAGAGAAAGTGAGGGAAGGAGAAAGCATTTTAATCAGGAAGGATAGGTGGAAATGAAGGAGAGAGATTCGCTCAGGTATCAACATGGTCTGGAGCCTTTCCTACTGGATTGAGTTGAGAGGAATGAAGAAGCACCTAGACAGACTGGATGTGGGGTGAGCCTGAGCAGGGGAATGGACAAGCTGCAAAATCTTGAAGTAGACCGTGAGGATACAGAGTGGGTGGCAACCCCTCCCTTCTGTAAGTCAGAGTCTACTCTGCAACCTCCTGGAACCCAGATGACAATGGGATAGCCAAGAACCACCATGCTAGCGCTCTTGGCTGATACCCGCCTTATGTCCTATCTTCTGGCTACTAAGTGCTTGGGACTATGTCAGGTCCTGTATATATAAAAAACCAAGGGCAATGCCTGGGACACAATAGCTCCTCAATATATGTTTGGACATAACTGAATTATTTTTGGAATTACAGAGAATCCTTCCTTCCTTCCTTCCTTCCTTCCTTCCTTCCTTCCTTCCTTCCTTTCTTTCTTTTTCTTTCTTTCTTTCTTTCTTTCTTTCTTTCTTTCTTTCTTTCTTTCTTTTTCTTTCTTTCTCTTTCTTTCTTTCTTTTTCTTTTTCTTTCTTTCTTTCTTTCTTTCTTTCTTTCTTTCTTTCTTTTTCTCTCTCTTTGTTTCTCTTTGTTTCTTTCTTTGTTTCTTTGTTTCTTTCTTTCTTTCCTTCCTTCCTTCCTTCCTTTCATTTTTGGAATTACAGAGAATCCTTTCTTTCTTTCTTTTCTTTCTTTTTTTCTTTCTTTCTTCTTTTTCTTTCTTTCTTTCTTTCTTTCTTTCTTTCTTTCTTTCTTTCTTTCTTTTCTTTCTTTCTTCTTCTTTCTTTCTTCTTTTTTCTTTCTTCTTTCTTTCATATAGAAGGAACAATTACCAAAGTATGTTGAAGCAAGAATTGTCTCTCACTGTTGCTTGAGTGAATTGGAAGATGGTGGGAAATCTGACCAGAGCTCTAGGCTCCTATATTCATTTGACTCTGGAGAATTCTGTTGTCCAACACCATCTTGAACTCAGAATTTTCAAAGCAGAATTCAGTCCTTTCTCCTTAAAACTTAATATCCCTCTAAATCTTTTTAGAATTTTTAATATAATAGCATGCCTGGACTTAGTCACCCAGACTTAAAACATCAATAGTCTGAGAGGGAGGGAGGAAAAGAAAGAAAGAGAGAAGGGAGGGAGTGAGGGAGAAAAAGAGAGAGAGACTTTACAGAACTGAAATAGAATATACTTTCTATTTATAAGACGTTAAGTATTGAGTAGGTAGCATTGTTGCTAAAGAGGAAATTGGAGTCATTTACAGATAAAGGTTAATATTTTATACCAACACACATCAGAATATTTAGAAAGAGGGAGATAATAACATTGGGAAGAAATCATAGGGTCTCCTAGTACTTCATGACAATAATAGGAGACAGTAAAAGGGGTATTTTCCCATGACACCTAGCTCCCTAAAGGTTAAGAAGACTTAATGATGGTTCAAAGGTTATTGTAAAATTGACTTAAATACATTTCTGGGACATGGTCCTA